>NW_027040225.1:24097-160066 GCF_034236695.1 Oncorhynchus nerka | reverse complement strand
CTGCTAGGCTAGCTACGGGATGGTATCTGTGGATACTGCTAGGCTAGCTACGGGATCAATTATCTGTGGATACTGCTGAGCTAGCTACAGGATGGTATCTGAATACTGCTAGGCCTAGCCCCTACGGGATGGTCTCTGTGGATACTGCTAGGCTAGCTACAGGACAGGATGGTCTCTGATCTCTGTAGATACTGCTAGGCTAGCTACAGGATGGTCTCTGTGGATACTGCTAGGCTAGCTACAGGATGGTCTCTATTAATGCTGCTAGGCTAGCTACAGGATGGTATCTGTGGATACTGCTAGGCTAGCTACAGGATGGTATCTGTGGATACTGCTAGGCTAGCTACAGGATGGTCTCTATGAATACTGCTAGGCTAGCTACAGGATGGTCTCTATGAATACTGCTAGGCTAGCTACAAGGATGGTCTCTGTGGATACTGCTAGGCTAGCTACAGGATGGTCTCTATGAATACTGCTAGGCTAGCTACAGGATGGTCTCTATGAATACTGCTAGGCTAGCTACAGGATGGTCTCTGTGGATACTGCTAGGCTAGCTACAGGATGGTCTCTATTAATACTGCTAGGCTAGCTACAGGATGGTCTCTGTGGATACTGCTAGGCTAGCTACAGGATGGTCTCTATGAATACTGCTAGGCTAGCTACAGGATGGTCTCTATGAATACTGCTAGGCTAGCTACAGGATGGTCTCTGTGGATACTGCTAGGCTAGCTACAGGATGGTCTCTATTAATACTGCTAGGCTAGCTACAGGATGGTATCTGTGGATACTGCTAGGCTAGCTACAGGATGGTATCTGTGGATACTGCTAGGCTAGCTACAGGATGGTCTCTATGAATACTGCTAGGCTAGCTACAGGATGGTCTCTATGAATACTGCTAGGCTAGCTACAGGATGGTCTCTGTGGATACTGCTAGGCTAGCTACAGGATGGTCTCTATGAATACTGCTAGGCTAGCTACAGGATGGTCTCTATGAATACTGCTAGGCTAGCTACAGGATGGTCTCTGTGGATACTGCTAGGCTAGCTACAGGATGGTCTCTATTAATACTGCTAGGCTGGCTACAGGATGGTATCTGTGGATACTGCTAGGCTAGCTACAGGGTGGTCTCTATGAATACTGCTAGGCTAGCTACAGGATGGTCTCTGTGGATACTGCTAGGCTAGCTACAGGATGGTCTCTGTGGATACTGCTAGGCTAGCTACAGGATGGTCTCTGTGGATACTGCTAGGCTAGCTACAGGATGGTCTCTGTGGATACTGCTAGGCTAGCTACAGGATGGTCTCTATGAACACTGCTAGGCTAGCTACAGGATGGTCTCTGTGGATACTGCTAGGCTAGCTACAGGATGGTCTCTGTGGATACTGTTAGGCTAGCTACAGGGTGGTCTCTATGAATACTGCTAGGCTAGCTACAGGATGGTCTCTATGAATACTGCTAGGCTAGCTACAGGATGGTCTCTATGAATACTGCTAGGCTAGCTACAGGATGGTCTCTATTAATACTGCTAGGCTAGCTACAGGATGGTCTCTGTGGATACTGCTAGGCTAGCTACAGGGTGGTCTCTATGAATACTGCTAGGCTAGCTACAGGGTGGTCTCTATGAATACTGCTAGGCTAGCTACAGGATGGTCTCTGTGGATACTGCTAGGCTAGCTACAGGATGGTCTCTATGGACACTGCTAGGCTAGCTACAGGGATGGTCTCTATGGATACTGCTAGGCTAGCTACAGGGTGGTCTCTATGAATACTGCTAGGCTAGCTACAGGATGGTCTCTATGAATACTGCTAGGCTAGCTACAGGGTGGTCTCTATGAATACTGCTAGGCTAGCTACAGGATGGTATCTGTCTACTGAACACTGCTAGGCTAGCTACAGGTGGTATCTATGAATACTGCTAGACTAGCTACAGGAGGGTGGTCTCTATGAATACTGCTAGGCTAGCTACAGGGTGGTCTCTGTGGATACTGCTAGGCTAGCTACAGGATGGTCTCTATGAATACTGCTAGGCTAGCTACAGGATGGCTCTCTATGAACACTGCTAGGCTAGCTACAGGGTGGTCTCTATGGATACTGCTAGGCTAGCTACAGGATGGTATCTGTGGACACTGCTAGGCTAGCTACAGGGTGGTCTCTGTAGATACTGCTAGGCTAGCTACAGGGTGGTCTCTGTAGATACTGCTAGGCTAGCTACAGGCTGTAAACCTTCAGGCCTGCCTGATTCCTGACAACTCTCCTCCTCAGGGTTAGTTGGCGAAGGCTAATGCATTGTATTGAAGCCTTAGATACCTGACATTTGGCAAAATGTTGGTGCTCTTGAAAGGTTGCAGAGTGCAAGGTAGGCAGGGAGCTGTACTCCTCCTCCCTGTCAAATCAAATATCAGAATGGGAGGGACAAAGCAACCTGGGATTTCAACTTAACTAAATGACCAAAATGTAAACTACATGGTTAAATCCTCTCCAACATAGACACCTCTTAAATAGACTGTCACGTTCTGACCTTAGTTATTTTATTATGTCTTTGTTTTAAGTATGGTCAGGGCGTGAGTTGGGTGGGTTTGTCTATGTTCCGTTTTCTATGTTGTGTTTTGCGTTTGGCCTGGTATGGTTCTCAATCAGAGGCAGGTGTCGTTAGTTGTCTCTGATTGAGAATCATACTTAAGGTAGCCTTTTCCCACCTGGGTTTCGTGGGGTGTTTATTTTCTGTTCTGTGTTTGTATTTCACCGTTCAGGACTGTTTTCGTTTCGTTCTCGTGTTTTGTTGTGTTTTGTTCGAGTATTCGTTTTCCTTAAAAGAGATAATGAATACTTACCACGCTGCACCTTGGTCCTCCTCTCTTTCTCCCAACGACGAACGTTACATGGACATAGAATTAGAATCAGAATGGTACTGATCCAATCAAGAGAGTTATAGCAGCAGACCTGCATGACGGTACAGTGACTCCCTGATCAATTTGTGGAGCGACTGATGAGATGAGATGAATCTCTGTACGCTTGTCAGCTGTGCATCTTTACTCCTAAAGGACTGGAAGCCAAAGCTTGTATATACAAACAGAATTACAGGAGCATGACAAACCTTATACCCAATAACCAGGAGAAATCATTACTACTAAAGCAGTGAAGAAAGTTAGACAAACAGTCATGTATACAAACAGAATTACACGAGCATGACAAACCTTATACCCAATAACCAGGAAAAATCATTACTACTAAAGTGGTGAAGAAAGGGGGAGAAGAGGGAGAGGAGAGATGGGGGAGGGGCGACGACGAGGGAGAGGGGGGGACGAGAGAAGGGGAGAAGAGGGAGAGGACGGGAGAAGAGGGGAGACGGGAGTGAGGGAGACAAGAGGATGGAGAGACAAGGGGGGAGAAGAGGAGAGACGGGGGAGGGGAGACGACGAGGGAGAGGGGAGACGAGAGGACCCTGATCAGATTATTCTGGGTTAGCTGGAGCTTCCCCTTCATTAGTTTAGATAAGCCCCCAAACCAGGAAGTACTAGCATAGTCAAAATGGCATTGAATGAGGGAAGTAGCTAGCACTTTCATTGAGTCCGTATCAAGCAGCTTAACCTTCCCTAGCACTTTAGCGGCCATGCTCACACCTCCCAAGCTTCCATCAAGGATACATCCCAGGTAGCTAAAATAGGTTTTAGTAGTCAGCAACTCACACTGATTTCAGAGGACCTACTCAATGTAGGTCTGGATCCAAAAATAATTGCCTCAGTTTTCCCTAAGTGCAGAGATAGCTTATTATCTCCAAGCCATTTGCTAATGTTAGCCAGCTCTGTGCTAAGTATGCTCTCCAACACAGTTTTACTGTTGTGAGACACCAGAAGTGTAGAGTCATCCGCATAAAGAAAAAGACGGCAAGAACAAGCATCTTTCATATCGTTAATATACAATAAAAAAACAGCAGAGGCCCAAGCACGCTCCCCTGCGGAACACCACAACTAATTGGTTTTGCCTGAGACAGTGAACCATTAACCTCTACTACTTGCTCCCTTCCTGATAAATAGGACTTTACCCATCCTAGAGGGATCCTGCTTAACCCCAACCCCAGATTGGAGATTAGGAGACAAGTGGTTGACTGTATCAAAGGCCTTCTGTAGGTCAAGCAGTACCATTCCACAGAGATTTCCCTCATCAATCTCTTTCCTGATGAAGTCAGTCAAGTAAAGTAGACATGAATCAGTGGAGTTTGTTTTTCTAAAAACCTGACTGAAAATCATACATTAGACCCTGTTTGTTAACATATTCATACATTTGTTTGTGTAGAACTCTATCCATGATCTTTGATGTTACACAGAGGATAGATACAGGCCTTTAACTCCCAGGGTCAGACTTTTCCCCCTTCTTACACAGAGGATAGATACAGGCCTATAACTCCCAGGGTCAGACTTTATCCCCTTCTTACACAGAGGTATAACTTCAGCTTGTTTCATGTCCATGGGAAAGGTACCTTGTTCAAGAGAGAGAGATTAACGATTTGCGTAATACAAGGGCCAATTTGCTCAGCAGAATCTATTAGAAACCTTGCAGGAATAGTATCCAGGCCTGTGGCTTTGGGGCATTTAAACTCTGCCAGCGTACTGACTATTTTGGCTGTTGCTACCTTTACAAAAGAGAAAGAGTGTGGCTGAACCTCTAACTCTACATAATACTTCTTGACTTGGTTGCTACCATACAAACCAGAACTGCTGGGCAGCTTGCTAACCAGATTGCTGGTTAGTCTAGCAGGCTGGTCAGGCTGGTCTAGCTGACACAATAGAAGGCTAGCAGGCTGGTCAGGCTGGTCTAGCTGATCCAATAGAAGGCTAGCAGGCTAGTCTAGCTGATACAATAGAAGGCTAGCAGGCTGGTTTGAATGAGGTGATACCATAGAAGGCTAACAGGCTGGTCTGGCTGATACAATAGAAGGCTAGCAGGCTGGTCTGTCTGATACAGTAGGTTAGCAGGCTGGTCTGGCTGATCCAACAAAAGGCTAGCAGGCTGGTCTGGCTGAGGTGATACCATAGAAGGCTAACAGGCTGGTCTGATTGATACAATAGAAGGCCTGCAGGCTGGTCTGTCTAGCACGCACACACGGCACAGAGGGGAGTTGACCTGTCCACACACAATCTTCAGAGCCTCAATCCCATTACCCAGTGGGATATTGGTCTCTCTCACACAGAGCAGGCTCAACCAACCACTGCCCTGACTGCTGCTCCAGGGAATACGCTGGCTATTTGATTTTCTGAGGCCTCTCTCTTCCTGCCTGACACACACATTGAAACACGTAAACACATGAAGACACAGAGTCACACACACACATGTGCAAACATGTACCGCATACGAACAGACAAAGGCTCAGTGGTGGAAAAAGTATTCAATTGTCATACTTGAGTAAAAGTGAAGATACCTTAATAGAAAATGACTCAAGTAAAAGTCACCCAGTAAAAATACTACTTGAGTAAATGTATAAAAGTATTTGGTTTTAAATATACTTAAGTATCAAAAGTAAAATATTAAATCATTTCAAGTTCCTTATATTAAGCAAACCAGACGGCACAATTTTTTATTTTTTTATTTTATTGACGGATAGCCAGGGGAGCACTCCAACACTCCAACACTCCAACACTCCAACACTCCAACACTCCAACCCTCCAACACTCCAACACTCCAACACTCCAACACTCCAACACTCCAACACTCCAACTCTCCACCACTCCAACACTCCAACACTCCAACACTCCAACCCTCCAACTCTCAGACATAATTTACAAAAAAGCATTTGTGTTTAGTGAGTCTGCCAGATCAGAGGCAGTAGGGATGGACCAGGGATGTTCTCTTGACAAGTGTGTAAATTGGACAATTTTCCTGTCAAAATGTAAGGAGTGCTTTTGGGTGTCAGAGGCACGGAGGGGAGTTGGTATTGCTTTTATGGAATAAAAAGTTATTTTCTTGAGGAGGTCAAGTAAAAGTTGGCAAAAAATATAAATCGTAAAGTAAAGTACAGAAACCCCCAAAAATATAAATCGTAAAGTAAAGTACAGAAACCCCCAAAAATATAAATCGTAAAGTAAAGTACAGAAACCCCCAAAAATATAAATCGTAAAGTAAAGTACAGAAACCCCCAAAAATATAAATCGTAAAGTAAAGTACAGAAACCCCCAAAAATATAAATCGTAAAGTAAAGTACAGAAACCCCCAAAAATATAAATCGTAAAGTAAAGTACAGAAACCCCCAAAAATATAAATCGTAAAGTAAAGTACAGAAACCCCAAAAAATATAAATCGTAAAGTAAAGTACAGAAACCCCCAAAAAATATAAATCGTAAAGTAAAGTACAGAAACCCCCAAAAAATATAAATCGTAAAGTAAAGTACAGAAACCCCCAAAAATATAAATCGTAAAGTAAAGTACAGAAACCCCCAAAAATATAAATCGTAAAGTAAAGTACAGAAACCCCCAAAAATATAAATCGTAAAGTAAAGTACAGAAACCCCCAAAAAATTGACTTAAGTAGTACTTTAAAGTATTTTTACTTAAGTACTTTACACAACTGCAAATGCTCATTGATGCACACACACACACACACACACACGCTCTCATACAGTGCATTCGGAAAATATTCAGACCCCTTGACTTTCCCCACATTTTCTTATATTACAGCCTTATTTTAAAATGGATTAAATACTTTTTTCCCCTTATCAATCTACACACAATACTTCATAATGACATCATAATACCCCATAATGACATCATAATACCCCATAATGACATCACAACACCCCATAATGACAAAGCAAAAACTGGTTGTAAAATTATTTGATTTTTTAAAAATGTATTAAAAAATAATGATAATACATTTACATACAGAACCAGTCAAAAGTTTGACACACCTACTCCTTCAAGGGTTTTTCTTTATTTAAAAAAAACTATTTTCTACATTGTAAAATAATAGTGAAGTCATCAACACTATGAAATAACACATATGGAATCATGCAGTAATAAAAAAAAAGTGTTAAACAAATCAAAATATATTTTAGATTCTTCAAAGTAGCCACCCTTTGACTTGTTGACAGCTTTGCACACTCTTGGCATTCTCTTAACCAGCTTAATGAGGAATGTTGTTCCAACAGTCTTGAAGGAGTTCCCACATATGCTGAGCACTTGTTGGCTGCTTTTCCTTCACTCTGCGGTCCAACTCATCCCAAACCATCTGTCGTGCCCTGGCCACAGAGAGGCTTTTATTCTCTAAATTGGTTAGGGTGTGGCTAAGGTGGGCATTCTATTTTCTTTATTTCTACGATTTCTATTTCTTTGTGTTTGACTGGGTGTGGTTCTCAATCAGAGGCAGCTGTCTATCATTGTCTCTGATTGAGAATCATACTTAGGCAGCTTTTTCCCCCACCTGGGTTCGTGGGTAGTTGTTTTCTGTTTTGTGTTTCTGCACCAGACAGAACTGTTTCGTTTTGTTCCATTTAGTTATTTTGTCTCAGTGTTCAGTTTGAATAAATTACCATGAACACGTACCACGCTGCGCTTTGGTCCTCTTCTTCAGACGAACGTGACACCATCTCAGTTGGGTTGAGTTTGGGTGATTGCGGAGGCCAGGTCATCTAATGCAGCACTCCAACACACTCCTTCTTGGTCAAATAGCCCTTACACAACCTGGAGGTGTGTTGGGTCATTGTCCTCTTTGAAAAACAAACAATTGTCCCACAAAATGCAAACCAGATGGGATGGCGTATCGCTTCAGAATGCTATGGTAGCCATGCTGGTGAAGTGTGCTTTGAATTCAAAATAAATCACAGACTGTATCACCAGCAAAGCATTCCCACACCATCGCACCTCCTCCTCCATGCTTCACGGTGGAAACCACACATGCAGAGATCATCCGTTCACCTACTTTGCATCACACAAAGATACGGAGGTTGGAACCCAAAAAAATCTCAAATTTGAACTCATCAGACCGAAGGACAGATTTCCACCGGACGAATGTCCATTTCTCGTGTTTCTTGACCCAAGCAAGTCTCTTCTTATTATTGGTGTCCTTTAGTAGTGGTTGAAGGTTGAGCCTCTTCGATGATGCTATGCCATGTTTTCAGTAGTAGACCGAGCTTCAATCAAGATGGGAAGACTTGCAACCAAAATGGGCATTTGTTTCTGTAGGTGTTCAGAAATGTCTCTGGTAAAAGCAGCATTAGGGATTAGTATCCGTTTGTTTTTATGTAGGTCATTCAGCAGACACTCTTTTCCAGAAGTGACTTACAGTCAGTGCATCTGAGGTAGATAAAATCACCACCTAGTAATTCAAAAGTAAAAGCTTACTCTTATTACTGTGTAGTGTTTTATTATGGTATGTGATGTTGTGTTGCTGTGGGAACAGACCAGGGTTAGTGTTGTGTTGCAACAGACCAGGGTTAGTGTTGTGTTGCTGTGGGAACTGACCAGGGTTAGTGTCGTGTTGCTGTGGGACCAGACCAGGGTTAGTGTTGTGTTGCAACAGACCAGGGTTAGTGTTCTGTTGCTGTGGGAACTGACCAGGGTTAGTGTCGTGTTGCTGTGGGAACAGACCAGGTTTAGTATTGTGTTGCTGTGGGAACAGACCAGGGTTAGTGTGGTGTTGCTGTGGGAACAGACCAGGGTCAGTGTTGTGTTGCTGTGGGAACAGACCAGGGTTAGTGTGGTGTTGCTGTGGGAACAGACCAGGGTTAGTGTGGTGTTGCTGTGGGAACAGACCAGGGTCAGTGTTGTGTTGCTGTGGGAACAGACCAGGGTTAGTGTGGTGTTGCTGTGGGAACAGACCAGGGTTAGTGTCGTGTTGCTCTGGGAACAGACCAGGGTTAGGGTCGTGTTGCTGTGGGAACAGACCAGGGTTAGTGTCGTGTTGCTGTGGGAACAGACCAGGTTTAGTGTCGTGTCGCTACAGGCAACACGGTCAGCGTTCCGCCTGTGGTCAGATGACACTTTAAATGAGACACTTTGCCTCAGTGGGAAGTTAGGATCCACACATACGTCTTCAGAAAGATCTAGAATACTGTAAAGCCAAGATGAGAGCGCTGTTCAATGAAGCCCGACCGTGGCGACTGTACCTCCTTGTTGTCAGTTGACACGTTTCAAAAAGACACCCGTTGGTTTGTTTGTTCCAGTGTTTCTCACAGTCGAACACTTCTAGAGAACAATATAATATGTATCGTCTTTAACGTCGATAAGACGTTATTAAATGTCTGGTTCAGAATTAGAGGCAGAAATGTAAGTTTTACTCTAAAAAGTTTGATTTCAGAGTTAGACTTGTAATTAGTTAGGTTAAGTCAAAATTAGCCAAATATGGTTGTACCTGAGGAGCATGAACCTTTCTCCACATGATGTCTCACACCCTATAGCACGTTGAAATGGACTGAATATAGTGGAATGTAGACAGTACACTACCTGGAACAGTTAGCCTGTATTGCTTGTATTGATTGTGACATTATATAAGATGATTTAGTGTCTTCCATTCAAGTTCCTCCTCCCCCCGGAATGAAAATGGTATTGATCTGTAGGAGGGACGGCGGTGCAGGGATTTAGAGAATGAGGGATACTTTATAACATCTTGGCTGACTCTCTGTCTTTTTAGAGGTGATAAAAACCAGTCAAAAACCTCACCTGAGGCCAAAATGGCCGCCTATTAGCTAGAGTATACAGTGTATTCCTTTTAGCTGTGACAACGTGATGCTCAACTCCTTCTGTTGTTTCGGTGTCCTGGTTCCCAGGCTGTAACAGGGTGATGCTCAACTCCTCTGTTGTTTCGGTGTCCTGGCTCCCAGGCTGTAACAGGGTGATGCTCAACTCCTCTGTTGTTTCGGTGTCCTGGCTACCAGGCTGTAACAGGGTGATGCTCAACTCCTCTGTTGTTTCGGTGTCCTGGCTACCAGGCTGTAACAGGGTGATGCTCAACTCCTCTGTTGTTTCGGTGTCCTGGCTACCAGGCTGTAACAGGGTGATGCTCAACTCCTCTGTTGTTTCGGTGCCCTGGCTACCAGGCTGTAACAGGGTGATGCTCAACTCCTCTGTTGTTTCGGTGTCCTGGTTCCCAGGCTGTAACAGGGTGATGCTCAACTCCTCTGTTGTTTCGGTGTCCTGGCTACCAGGCTGTAACAGGGTGATGCTCAACTCCTTCTGTTGTTTCGGTGTCCTGGCTACCAGGCTGTAACAGGGTGATGCTCAACTCCTCTGTTGTTTCGGTGTCCTGGCTACCAGGCTGTAACAGGGTGATGCTCAACTCCTCTGTTGTTTCGGTGTCCTGGCTACCAGGCTGTAACAGGGTGATGCTCAACTCCTCTGTTGTTTCGGTCCCCTGGCTACCAGGCTGTAACAGGGTGATGCTCAACTCCTCTGTTGTTTCGGTGTCCTGGCTACCAGGCTGTAACAGGGTGATGCTCAACTCCTCTGTTGTTTCGGTGCCCTGGCTACCAGGCTGTAACAGGGTGATGCTCAACTCCTCTGTTGTTTCGGTGTCCTGGTTCCCAGGCTGTAACAGGGTGATGCTCAACTCCTCTGTTGTTTCGGTGTCCTGGCTACCAGGCTGTAACAGGGTGATGCTCAACTCCTTCTGTTGTTTCGGTGTCCTGGCTACCAGGCTGTAACAGGGTGATGCTCAACTCCTCTGTTGTTTCGGTGTCCTGGCTACCAGGCTGTAACAGGGTGATGCTCAACTCCTCTGTTGTTTCGGTGTCCTGGCTACCAGGCTGTAACAGGGTGATGCTCAACTCCTCTGTTGTTTCGGTGTCCTGGCTACCAGGCTGTAACAGGGTGATGCTCAACTCCTCTGTTGTTTCGGTGTCCTGGCTACCAGGCTGTAACAGGGTGATGCTCAACTCCTGGCTACCAGGCTGTAACAGGGAGATGCTCAACTCCTCTGTTGTTTGTGTCCCTGGCTTCCCACTCCTTCTGGCTGTACCAGGCTGTAACAGGGTGATGCTCAACTCCTCTGTTGTTTCGGTGTCCTGGCTACCAGGCTGTAACAGGGTGATGCTCAACTCCTTCTGTTGTTTCGGTGTCCTGGCTACCAGGCTGTAACAGGGTGATGCTCAACTCCTCTGTTGTTTCGGTGTCCTGGCTACCAGGCTGTAACAGGGTGATGCTCAACTCCTCTGTTGTTTCGGTGTCCTGGCTACCAGGCTGTAACAGGGTGATGCTCAACTCCTTCTGTTGTTTCGGTGTCCTGGCTACCAGGCTATAACAGGGTGATGCTCAACTCCTTCTGTTGTTTCGGTGTCCTGGCGACCAGGCTATAACAGGGTGATGCTCAACTCCTTCTGTTGTTTCGGTGTCCTGGCTACCAGGCTGTAACAGGGTGATGCTCAACTCCTTCTGTTGTTTCGGTGTCCTGGTTCCCAGGCTGTAACAGGGTGATGCTCAACTCCTCTGTTGTTTCGGTGTCCTGGCTACCAGGCTGTAACAGGGTGATGCTCAACTCCTCTGTTGTTTCGGTGTCCTGGCTACCAGGCTGTAACAGGGTGATGCTCAACTCCTCTGTTGTTTCGGTGTCCTGGTTCCCAGGCTGTAACAGGGTGATGCTCAACTCCTCTGTTGTTTCGGTGTCCTGGCTACCAGGCTGTAACAGGGTGATGCTCAACTCCTTCTGTTGTTTCGGTGTCCTGGCTACCAGGCTGTAACAGGGTGATGCTCAACTCCTCTGTTGTTTCGGTGTCCTGGCTACCAGGCTGTAACAGGGTGATGCTCAACTCCTTCTGTTGTTTCGGTGTCCTGGCTACCAGGCTGTAACAGGGTGATGCTCAACTCCTTCTGTTGTTTCGGTGTCCTGGCTACCAGGCTATAACAGGGTGATGCTCAACTCCTTCTGTTGTTTCGGTGTCCTGGCGACCAGGCTGTAACAGGGTGATGCTCAACTCCTTCTGTTGTTTCGGTGTCCTGGCTACCAGGCTGTAACAGCTTTATTCTTGGCCAGGTCGCAGGTGTCAGAGTGGTGTGTATAGGTGGCAGGGAAGTCAGACGCAGGAGAATCAAACTGAGTGTAATGGAGTATTTAATAACGATAAATGAAACATACTCCAAACATGTAAACAAATAAACAAAGTGGGAAGGAGGACCCCGAACAAACCAAAACAACACAACACTGAACACAACACTGAATAACAAACCATCTCTGACAAAGACATGAGTGGAAACAGAGGGTTAAATACACAACAGGTAATGAATGGGATTGAAACCAGGTGTGTAGGAAGACAAGACAAAACCAATGGAAAATGAAAAATGGATCAATGATGGCTAGAAGACTGGTGACGTCGACCGCCGAGCACCGCCCCGAACAAGGAGAGGCATCGACTTCGGGAGAAGTCGTGACAGCAGTTGAAAATGAGAACTTGTTCTACCTGGTTAAATAAAGTTGAAATAACAAAATCAAAAATAGGTACTGTGTGTGTGACTGTGTGAGAGTAAAGTCTGGCATCTTGCTCATCTCAATATCTGCGGTGCTGCGTCATTACACTGAGTCTAACTTTATGTCAATCAGTGTGAGAATACAAGTCTCTTATGGTAAAGCTGTCAGAATGAGAACCAATGATCAAGACCACCTAGAAAATACCAAGAGGTCAAGGCACTGGTGAGGCGAATGCGAAGTTATCTTCATTATGCCTGCACGGTAACAACCTGATAATCCTGTGTGTGTGTGTGTGTGTGTGTGTGTGTGTGTGTGTGTGTAGGTGTGTGTGTAGGTGTGTGTAGGTGTGTGTGTAGGTGTGTGTGTGTGTGTGTGTAGGTGTGTGTGTAGGTGTGTGTGTGTAGGTGTGTGTGTGTGTGTAGGTGTGTGTGTAGGTGTGTGTGTGTAGGTGTGTGTGTAGGTGTGTGTGTAGGTGTGTGTGTGTAGTGTGTGTGTGTGTGGTGTGTGTGTAGGTGTGGGTGTGTGTGTAGGTGTGTGTGTGTGTGTGTGTGTGTGTGTGTGTGTGTGTGTGTGTGTGTGTGTGTGTGTGTGTGTGTGTGTGTGTGTGTGTGTGTGTGCGTGTGTGTGTGTGTGTGTGTGTGTACCTGCATATCAAGTGTGTTTGTGAACAGTCCATTGTCTTGCATCCATAGCGATGTTGTTAACGTCTGCTGTCTGTTGTGAAGCCCTGACCTTCAGGAGCTCTCTGGTGAAGCAGAGGAAACAGCTTTTGGCTACATTCATTAAGATGCACACAAATTAACACAGAGCTGGTACCGCAATGCTATGAGGCTGGATTTAGTATCGCCAAAGTATCGCCTTATAGCTCCATTTAAATTTAAAGGCAGCGTTCCACCGTTCGTGGAGATTGTAATTCTCTGTAAACGCTGCCATGTCGGCTCAATCTGAAATTACCTTTTCATTTTAATGGTTTGAATCCAGCCCTTAATGACTGACTGAATGCAGAGAGAGAGAGAGAGAAAGAGAGAGGAAGGGAGACAGAGAGAGAGGAGGGGGACAGAGAGAGAGAGAGAGAGAGAGAGAGAGAGAGGAAAGAGAGAGAGGAAGGAGACAGAGAGAGAGAGGAGAGAGAGAGAGGAGAGACAGAGAGAGAGAGAGAGAGACAGAAGGGAGACAGACAGACAGACAGACAGACAGACAGACAGACAGACAGACAGACAGACAGACAGACAGACAGACAGACAGACAGACAGACAGACAGACAGACAGACAGTCTGTCTGTCTGAGGAGGCAGTTACTATCGCCAAGTCCAGTCCTCTAGACCAATCAGCTGAAGCACCTTGACCTCTCTGACCAATGGGAAGTCTCAGAAGGCCTTCAGAACCTGGCAGAGAGCCATGGGTAGTTAGAGAATATCTCTGAACCCTATTCCCTATGTAGAGCCCTTCTTATGACCAGGGCCTATAGGGATTAGGCTGCCATTCGTGTCAGAGCTATTCAGTTCCGACTCAGAGATAAAAGAAGTCTAACCTCATAAATATCCCCAAAAAGGGATTCATTTAGATCAAGGACTATAGAAAGAGATGGAAAATGAGTCTAACCTCATAAATATCCCCAAACAGGGATAAAGACTGTACTACACTAGTGTGTCTACCACAGGAGGTTGGTGGCACCTTAATTTGGAGAGGACGAGGCTCGTGGTAAAATGACTGGAGCGGAATCAGTAGAATGGTTTATCAAATACATCAAACAGGTGGTTTCCATGGTTTCTAGGTTTCCATGGTTTCTAGGTGTTTGATACTTCAATCAGCTGTGTAGTGCTAGGGGGAACAAAATGTGTACACAGGGGGGGGGGGGACAAAATGTGTACACAGGGGAGGAGGGGGAACAAAATGTGTACACAGGGGGAGGAGGGGGGAACAAAATGTGTACACAGGGGGGGAGGGGGAACAAAATGTGTACACAGGGGGAGGGGGAACAAAATGTGTACACAGGGGAGGAGGGGGGAACAAAATGTGTACACAGGGGGAGGGGGGGAACAAAATGTGTACACAGGGGGAGGGGGGAACAAAATGTGTACACAGGGGGAGGGGGGGAACAAAATGTGTACACAGGGGGAGGGGGGGAGGGGGGGGGGAACAAAATGTGTACACAGGGGAGGGGGGAACAAAATGTGTACACAGGGGGAGGGGGGGGGAACTAAATGTGTACACAGGGGGAGGGGGGGACAAAATGTGTACACAGGGGAGGAGGGGGAACAAAATGTGTACACAGGGGAGGGGGGAACAAAATGTGTACACAGGGGGGGGGACAAAATGGAACAAAATGTGTACACAGGGGGAGTGGGGGGGACAAAATGTGTACACAGGGGGAGGGGGAACAAAATGTACACAGGGGGAGGAGGGGGAACAAAATGTGTACACAGGGGGGGGGGGAACAAAATGTGTACACAGGGGAGGGGGGACAAAATGTGTACACAGGGGGAGGAGGGGGAACAAAATGTGTACACAGGGGGGGGAGGGGGGGAACAAAATGTGTACACAGGGGAGGGGGGACAAAATGTGTACACAGGGGGAGGGGGGGAACAAAATGTGTACACAGGGGGGAGGGGAGGGGGAACAAAATGTGTACACAGGGGGGGGGGTGTACACAGGGGGGGGGAACAAAATGTGTACACAGGGGAGGGGGAACAAAATGTGTACACAGGAGGAGGGGGAACAAAATGTGTACACAGGGGGAGGGGGACAAAATGTGTACACAGGGGAGGGGGGACAAAATGTGTACACAGGGGGAGGAGGGGGGGACAAAATGTGTACACAGGGGGAGGAGGGGACAAAATGTACACAGGGGGAACAAAATGTGTACACAGGGGGAGGAGGGGGGAACAAAATGTGTACACAGGGGGAGGAGGGGGAACAAAATGTGTACACAGGGGAGGAGGGGGGGGGAACAAAATGTGTACACAGGGGGAGGGGGGGGAGTGAAACCCTGATCTAACAGTCTATTTAGTTGTATTGTTTGTTATTATTATTTCAAAATGTTTTGCATTGTTTGTAAATCGTTGTATGTTTACATTTGTCTGACGATCAGTGTATCAGTTGATACTTGTCATGTTTTGTTTTTTTTTGGTGGACCCCAGGAAGAACAGCTGCAGCCTCAGAAAAAGCTAATGGGGATCCAAATAAACACATGAATAAACAAATAAACTGAGCTAAAGGCTGGAGCTAACGCTTTCAATGAGCGGGATACTAATACCGGACGCTTATGAGAAATTCCATCAAACAGGCAAAGCATCAATACATGACTAAGATGGAATCCTACTACGCCGGCTGTGACACAGCAGGGTGAAACAAAGGGAAGCCCGGCTGGGAGCTGCCCAGCCTACCAGACAAGCTAAACACCTTCTATTCTCACTTCGAGGCCAGCAAACCTGAACCATGCATGAGAGCACCAGCTGTTCCTGACGACTGTGCGATCATGCTACAAGTAGACAATGTGAGTATGGCCTTTAAACAGGTTAAAATTCACAAGGCCTCAAGGCCAGACAGATTACCAGGATGCATACTCAGAGCATGCACTGACCAGCTGGCAAGTGTCTTCACTGACATTTTTAACCTCTCCCTGACCCAGTCTGTAATACCTACGTGTTTCAAGCAGAGCACCGTAGTCCTCGTGCCCGAGAACGCCATGGTAACCTGTCTAATTTACTATCACCCCATGCCAGTCGGTAATACCTACATGTTTCAAGCAGAGCACCGTAGTCCTCGTGCCCGAGAACGCCATGGTAACCTGTCTAATTTACTATCACCCCATGCCACTCACATCTGGAGCCATGACAGGCTTCGAAAGCATAGCTCACATCAAACACCATCATCCCAGACACACTACACCCACTCCGATTCGCATACCGCACCAACAGATCCACAGATGACGCAATCTCTATTGCACTCCGCACTGACCTCTCGAGAATACCTGAATAAGAGGAACATCTTCCCGCGCATTAGGCTGAGAGGATTTGTCATTGGCCTTCAGATCCTCAAAACATTGTACAGCTGCACCATCGAGAGCATCTTGACTGGCTGCATCAATGCTTGGTATGGCAACTGCTTGGCATCCGACCGCAAGGCGCTACACCACTGGACCTCTGTACCAGGCGGTGTCAGAGGAAGGCCCTAAAAATGGTCAAAGACTCCAGCCATCCAGGACCTCTGTACCAGGCGGTGTCAGAGGAAGGCCCTACAAATGGTCAAAGACTCCAGCCATCCAGGACCTCTGTACCAAGCGGTGTGTGAGGAAGGCCCTAAAAATGGTCAAAGACTCCAGCCATCCAGGACCTCTGTACCAGGTGGTGTCAGAGGAAGGCCCTACAAATGAGGCTGTGTGAGAATTCAACAGGGATGAGGCTGCATGAGGATTCAACAGGGATGAGGATTCAACACGGATGAGGCTGCATGAGGATTCAACAGGGATGAGGCTGCATGAGGATTCAACAGGGATGAGGCTGCATGTGGATTCAACAGGGATGAGGCTGCATGAGGATTCAACAGGGATGAGGCTGCATGAGGCTGCATGAGGATTCAACAGGGATGAGGCTGCATGAGGCTGCATGAGGATTCAACAGCGATGAGGCTGCATGAGGATTCAACAGGGATGAGGCTGCATGAGGATTCAACAGGGATGAGGCTATCAATGACTCCCAACAGGGATGAGGCTGCGTGAGGATTCAACAGGGATGAGGCTGCATGAGGCTGCATGAGGATTCAACAGGGATGAGGCTGCATGAGGATTCAACAGGGATGAGGCTGCATGAGGATTCAACAGGGATGAGGCTATCAATGACTCCCAACAGGGATGAGGCTGCGTGAGGATTCAACAGGGATGAGGCTGCATGAGGATTCAACAGGGATGAGGCTGCATGAGGATTCAACAGGGATGAGGCTGCATGAGGATTCAACAGGGATGAGGCTATCAATGACTCCCAACAGGGATGAGGCTACGTGAGGATTCAACAGGGATGAGGCTGCATGAGGATTCAACAGGGATGAGGGTATCAATGACTCCCAACAGGAATGAGGCTACGTGGGGATTCAACAGGGATGAGGCTATCAATGACTCCCAACAGGAATGAGGCTACGTGGGGATTCAACAGGGATGAGGCTATCAATGACTCCCAACCAGATTCATGACAAAAACAATGGATACACAGTATGTTGCCCTACATATTGTACACAGCTGGTAGAATGTTTTTCAAACCTGTAATGGCTGACCAAAGGCTCTTCCTCCAGGTATGAATTCAGGGGGATGAAGACAGAGGATTCATGACAGGACTCAGGGGGATGAAGACAGATGAACTCAGGGGGGATGAAGACAGATGAACTCAGGGGGAGGAAGACAGATGAACTCAGGGGGATGAAGACAGATGAACTCAGGGGGATGAAGACAGACGCAACCAAGACATCTTTGAAAATGTGGAGCAGATTGTGTCGATCTGTAGAAAAAAACGTAATAATTTAATCTCTTTTCTTTGTTGTATATTTACATTTTAAGGCAACAAAAATGTGACAACAGTACAAAGGGGTGTGTAGACTTTCACTTGGCTCTGTACACAGTGCACTCCTTTTGACCAGAGCCCTATGGGACCTGGTCGAAAATAGTGCACTATATAGGGAATAGGGTGCCAATTGGGACGCAGACCTGGGAAGTAGATTGATGCATCAGTACACAGCAGCAGGACAGCCACTGACTGATGTTGATCAAGGCTCCGTCCCAAATTACACCCTATTCCCTATATAGTGTACTACTGTCGACCAGGTCAATAGTAGCGCAGTATAGGAATAGGGACACAGCCAAAATGGGGCACAGCCAAAATGAAGATCCTCACTGAGGCCTTAGCTGTGACTTGTGTCACCTCTCTCTCTCTCTCTCTGTCTCTCTCTCTCTCATTCCTTCCTCCTTCAATCAGTGCCTGGGACTGATGGACCTTGGAGCCACTCATCCCACAATCCTCCCATTCATCTCATCATCCAGCCTTTCCATCAAAGGCTCAGAAATCTAGATGTAGTTTCTCTGACCGTATTGGGTGGAGATTTGAGGAAACAACTTCCCTGACTAGAGACACAGACGACCAGAGATTAAGAATATCTACTAAACCGTTGTATCTAATCCAAATAGAAATGATTGATAAATATATTTTGATCCATTTAAACAGGCAAGTCAGTTCCTCTTTGGGTTCGGTGTCCTGCTAACGTGCCACTACGACAACATCCGGTGAAATGTCAAAATACGAAAAATCGTAACATTAAACATTCATGAAAATAGAAGTGTCATACATTTACATTACATTTAAGTCATTTAGCAGACGCTCTTATCCAGAGCGACTTACAAATTGGTGCGTTCACCTTATGACATCCAGTGGAACAGCCACTTTACAATAGTGCATCTAAATCTTTTAAGGGGGGAGAAGGATTACTTTATCCTATCCTAGGTATTCCTTAAAGAGGTGGGGTTTCAGGTGTCTCCGGAAGGTGGTGATTGACTCCGCTGTCCTGGCGTCGTGAGGGAGTTTGTTCCACCATTGGGGGGCCAGAGCAGCGAACAGTTTTGACTGGGCCCAAGCAGAACTGACTTCCTCAGTGGTAGGGAGGGAGCAGGCCAGAGGTGGATGAACGCAGTGCCCTTGTTTGGGTGTAGGGCCTGATCAGAGCCTGGAGGTACTGAGGTGCCGTTCCCCTCACAGCTCCGAAAGGCAAGCACCATGGTCTTGTAGCGGATGCGAGCTTCAACTGGAAGCCAGTGGAGGGAGCGGAGGAGCGGGGTGACGTGAGAGAACTTGGGAAGGTTGAACACCAGACGGGCTGCGGCGTTCTGGATGAGTTGTAGGGGTTTAATGGCACAGGCAGGGAGCCCAGCCAACAGCGAGTTGCAGTAATCCAGACGGGAGATGACAAGTGCCTGGATTAGGACCTGCGCCGCTTCCTGTGTGAGACAGGTGAACTCTGCGGATGTTGTAGAGCATGAACCTACAGGGGGCCACCGCCTTGATGTTAGCTGAGAACGACAGGGTGTTGTCCAGGATCACGCCAAGGTTCTTAGCGCTCTGGGAGGAGGACACAATGGAGTTGTCAACCGTGATGGCGAGATCATGGACAGGGCAGTCCTTCCCGGGAGGAAGAGCAGCTCCGTCTTGCCGAGGTTCAGCTTCAGGTGATGAAGTCATCCACACTGATATGTCTGCCAGACATGCAGAGATGTGATTGCCACCTGGTCATCAGAAGGGGAAAGGAGAAGATTAATTGTGTGTCGTCTGCATAGCAATGATAGGAGAGACCATGTGAGGTTATGACAGAGCCAAGTGACTTGGTGTATAGCGAGAATAGGAGAGGGCCTAGAACAGAGCCCTGGGGGACGCCAGTGGTGAGAGCGCGTGGTGAGGAGACAGATTCTCGCCACGCCACCTGGTAGGACGACCTGTCAGGTAGGACGCAAAAGCGTGGGCCGCGCCAGAGATGCCCAACTCGGAGAGGGTGGAGAGGAGGATCTGATGGTTCACAGTATCGAAGGCAGCCGATAGGTCTAGAAGGATGAGAGCAGAGGACAAGAGTTAGCTTTAGCAGTGCGGAGCGCCTCCGTGATACAGAGAAGAGCAGTCTCAGTTGAATGACTAGTCTTGAAACCTGACTGATTTGGATCAAGAAGGTCATTCTGAGAGAGATAGCGGGAGAGCTGGCCAAGGGGACGTTCAAGAGTTTTGGAGAGAAAAGAAAGAAGGGATACTGGTCTGTAGTTGTTGACATCGGAGGGATCGAGTGTAGGTTTTTTCAGAAGGGGTGCAACTCTCGCTCTCTTGAAGACGGAAGGGACGTAGCCAGCGGTCAGGGATGAGTTGATGAGCGAGGTGAGGTAGGGAGAAGGTCTCGGAAATGGTCTGGAGAAGAGAGGAGGGGATAGGGTCAAGCGGGCAGGTTGTTGGGGGCCCGGCCGTCACAAGCGAGATTTCAAAAGGAGAAAGAGGTCAGAGCACAGGGTAGGGCAGTGTGAGCAGAACCAGCGGTGTCGTTAGACTTAGCAAACGAGGATCGGATGTCGTCGACCTTCTTTTCAAAATGGTTCGAAGTCATCTGCCTGGGAGGGAGGGGAGGAGGATTCAGGAGGGAGGAGAAGGTGGCAAAGAGCTTCCCAGGGTTAGAGGCAGATGCTTGGAATTTAGAGTGGTAGAAAGTGGCTTTAGCAGCAGAGACAGAAAGGAAAATGTAGAGAGGAAAGTGAAAGGATGCCAGGTCCCAGGAGGCGAGTTTTCCTCCATTTCCGCTCAGCTGCCCGGGCCCTGTTCATACATCTTTAGCTTAGAGTAAAGTGGTAAGTCCTACCGCTTTGTCTGATTTACAATAACATTTACCTTGAAGATAGCATTTGATTGTCTGAGGACAGCACCCCGCATAAAAATATTTTTCAAACCAGCGGAGGAGTCACAGAAATCATAAATAGCAATAAAATAAATCACTTACCTTTGAAGATCTTCCTCTGTTTGCAATCCAAAGGGT
This sequence comes from Oncorhynchus nerka, assembly GCF_034236695.1. NCBI lineage: Eukaryota > Metazoa > Chordata > Actinopteri > Salmoniformes > Salmonidae > Oncorhynchus > Oncorhynchus nerka. The sequence goes on along the minus strand of NW_027040225.1, from coordinate 139,141 downwards.
CCCAGCTACACAACAAATGGTTGTTTTGTTCGATAAAGTCCTTCTTTATATCCCAAAAAATCTGTTTAGCGCGTTTGATTCAGTAAATCCACCGGTTCAACATGCAGACAAAGGAATCCCAAAAGTTACCAGTAACCATCATCCAAACAAGTCAAACAACGTTTCTAATCAATCCTCAGGTTCCCTGATATGTAAATAAACGATACAATTTAAGACGGAGTGTAGTGTGTTCAATACCGGAGATAAATAACGAAGTGCGCGCCCTCATCCACGCACGACTAGAGTCCTAATGATGGACACCTGGGATCAACTACAACTATTGTTAATTTTTCAAAAAACCTTGGATCAATTACAACTATTGTTCATTTTTCAAAAAACCTTGGATGAACTACAACTATTGTTCTTTTTTTAAACAGGCCTGAAACCTTTTATAAAGACTGTTGACATCCAGTGGAAGCCATAGGTACTGCAATCTGGGTCGTTTTTGGTTGGAAATTCAATAGGCCAACATAGGAATGGCCTGGGAGCTCAAAAAACACATTTTCCAGGATGGATTTTCCTCTGGTTTTCGCCTGCCATTTAAGTTCTGTTATACTCACAGACATTATTTTAACAGTTTTAGAAACTTCAATGTGATTTATATCAATAGAACCAATTATATGCATATCCTAGCTTCTGGGCCTGAGTAACAGGCAGTTTACTTTGGGCATGTCAGACTATCCTAACTTCCGAACACTGCCCCCTAGCCCAAAGAGGTTTTAAGAACAAATTCTTATTTATAATGACGGCCTAATGACCGGCCAAACCCGGAACAACGCCGGGCCAATTTGTGCACCACCCTATGGGACTTTCAATCACGTCCGGGTTGTGATACAGCCGGGATTCGAACCAGGGTGTCTATAGTGACACCTCTAGCACTGAGATGCAGCGCCTTAGACCGATGTGCCAGTCGGGGGCCCGATATCTGAAGTGATTGATAAATATGTAAAGATTGCCACAAAATGTATAGTATATATGTATAATATAATAATAATATATAATAATATTAATATAATAATAATAATAATAATATAATAATAATATAATAATAATATAATAAATAATAATATATAATAATATATAATAATATAATAATAATATAATAATAATATAATAATAATATATAATAATATAATAATAATATAATAATATATAATAATATAATAAATAATAATAATAATATAATAATAATATAATAAATAATATATATAATAATATAATAATAATATAATAATAATATAATAATAATATATAATAATATAATAATATAATAATATATAATAATATAATAATAATATAATAATAATATAATAATAATAATAATAATATAATATATAATAATATAATAATAATATAATAATAATATATAATAATATAATAAATAATAATAATAATAATATAATAATAATATAATAAATAATAATAATAATAATATAATAATAATATAATATATTAATATAATAATAATATAGTAATAATATAATAAATAATAATAATAATATTAATATAATAATAATATAATAATAATATAATAATAATATAATAATAATATAATAATAATAATATATAATATATAATAATATAATAATAATATATAATAATAATATAATAATAATAATATATAATATATAATAATATAATAATAATATATAATAATAATATAATAATAAATAATAAATAATAATAATATAATAATAATATATAATAATATAATAATGATATAAATACAGAAATACTTTTAATAATATAATAATAATATAATAATATAAATAATAATAATATAATAAAATATAAATAATTAATAATATAACATTTTCCTTTTCTCAGTCAGAAAAAGCCTCTGAAAGCGTCACGTTGCCGTTTCATCATCTTATCAAAAAAGAGAAATCTGGTGATTTAGTTAAAAGTATTATTCTATGATTATAAGACATTTTTACGTTTGTAATTTCAGAAAATGTCCATAATATTTCTGCAGTGATGGTGGAATGACAGTGTTTCACAGTATGACTTACCCACCAGTGTTGTGATTGGCTGCGATATTTGTGGCTGTGTTATCTAGTGGTAAATCGGGTCAAGTATTTCTTACCCACCAGTGTTGTGATTGGCTGTGATATTTGTGGCTGTGTTATCTAGTGGTAAATCGGGTCAGGTATTTCTTACCCACCAGTGTTGTGATTGGCTGTGATATTTGTGGCTGTGTTATCTAGTGGTAAATCGGGTCAAGTATTTCTTACCCACCAGTGTTGTGATTGGCTGTGATATTTGTGGCTGTGTTATCTAGTGGTAAATCGGGTCAAGCGTCCAAATGTAGAAATCGACCCTGTCATTTCCTGGATGCTAAAAATTCTACACTGTTGACTCAATTTCAGTTGATGTAAGAAAACAAACACTGAATAGTTTAGAGAATCATTGTACCATCTAAATCGCTGTGAAATATATTTTCAATAATAGTAAATGATTGTTTTTACAGTTGTATGAAGGTGGAGGACCAAAACAGACTCTGCCACGTTATTGGAAAATGTGATGCAGGGAGGGGGAGATTTGTTTTGAATGTAGCCTAATGCTATTGTGATTCAGCTAGCTTCCACATAGGGGAAAAAAAATCAGATAGAAGTTAAGTGTAGCCTCTCTCTCTCTCATCTCTCTCTCTCTCTCTGTCATCTCTCTGTCTCTCTCTCTCTCTCTCTCTCTCTCTCTCTCTCTCTGTCATCTCTCTATCTCTCTCTCTGTCATCTCTCTGTCATCTCTCTCTCTCTCTCTCTCTCTCTCTCTCTCTCTCTCTCTGTCATCTCTCTCTCTCTCTCTCTGTCATCTCTCTCTCTCTCTCTCTCTCTCTCTCTCTCTCTCTCTCTCTCTCTGAGAAAAAGGGGAAGGATTAGTGGGTAGCTCCTAAGGGATAAGATACACCCACCTGGGTAGACTGACACGGTGCAGCACGGTGACTTATCAAAGATTTGAACTTGGCTATGTTCCAAATACCACTCTATTTCCTATATAGTGCACTACTTTTGACCAGGGCCCATTAGGGAATAGGGTACCATTTACCATTTGGAGTTAACCCAGCCCTTATCCTCAGGTATCTCCAGGTTAACTCTGTAATGCCCAGCCCTTATCCTCAGGTATCTCCAGGTTAACTCTGTAATGCCCAGCCCTTATCCTCAGGTATCTCCAGGTTAACTCTGTAATGCCCAGCCCTTATCCTCAGGTATCTCCAGGTTAACTCTGTAATGCCCAGCCCTTATCCTCAGGTATCTCCAGGTTAACTCTGTAATGCCCAGCCCTTATCCTCAGGTATCTCCAGGTTAACTCTGTAATGCCCAGCCCTTATCCTCAGGTATCTCCAGGTTAACTCTGTAATGCCCAGCCCTTATCCTCAGGTATCTCCAGGTTAACTCTGTAATGCCCAGCCCTTATCCTCAGGTATCTCCAGGTTAACTCTGATAACTGTATAGTTAACTCTGTAATGCCCAGCCCTTATCCTCAGATATCTCCAGGTTAACTCTGATACCTGTAAAGTTAACTCTGTAATGCTGGATTCCCCAGAGGTTCTTCTTAATATATTTTCATCAGGCATATTAATCTACTCTCTCTCTCCCACTACTCTCTCTCTCTCCTCTTCTATCCTATCATCTCTAACCACTCAGCCCCTACCCAGATGGTCTCTCTCTCTCCCACTACTCTCTCCTCTTCTATCCTATCATCTCTAACCACTCAGCCCCTACCCAGATGGTCTCTCTCTCCCCCACTACTCTCTCCTCTTCTATCCTATCATCTCTAACCACTCAGCCCCTACCCAGATGGTCTCTCTCTCTCCCACTACTCTCTCCTCTTCTATCCTATCATCTCTAACCACTCAGCCCCTACCCAGATGGTCTCTCTCTCTCTCTCTCTCTCTCTCTCTCTCTCTCTCTCTCTCTCTCTCTCTCCCTCTCTTCTCTTCCTTCTATCTCTATCTTCAACTCTCCTCCCTTTCTGCACCCTATGACTGGCCCTCCCCTCTCCTCCCGGTCTGCTCAGCCCTCCCTCTCCTCCCGGTCTGCTCAGCCCTCCCCTCTCCTCCCAGTCTGCTCAGCCCTCCCCTCTCCTCCCGGTCTGCTCAGCCCTCCCCTCTCCTCCCAGTCTGCTCAGCCCTCCCCTCTCCTCCCGGTCTGCTCAGCCCCCCCTCTCCTCCCGGTCTCCTCAGCCCTCCCCTCTCCTCCCGGTCTGCTCAGCCCTCCCCTCTCCTCCCGGTCTGCTCAGCCCTCCCCTCTCCTCCCGGTCTGCTCAGCCCTCCCCCTCCCTCTGCTCAGCCCGGTCTGCTCTCCCTCTCCTCTCCTCTCCTCTCTCCTCTCCTCTCCTCTCCTCTCCTCTCCTCTCCTCTCCTCTCCTCTCCCCTCCCCTCCCCTCCCCTCCTGGTCTGTGGCCGAGTGGCTCATTGCCAGCTTACAGAACAGGGGCTGCGGGAAGATGAACGAAAATGGAGGACGGTCCGGAGGACCTATCATCCTTTCACTCCCTCCTATTCCTCTTTATCCGCTGCTTAAGCCACTTTCTGTCACCCTCAATTTCAAGCTTCTGTCTCTAACTCTAGGAAACTATTTTCCACCTTCTCCTCCGTCCTTAATCCTCCCTCTCTGCGGAGGACTTTTCTCCCCTCCTCAAGAAACCAACACTCGACCTCGCTGATGTAAAAAACACTACAGACCTGTATCCCTTCTTTCTTTTCTTTCCAAAACACTTGCGCCTTCTGTCTCTGATCAACTCTCTCACTATCTCTGTCAGAATGATCTTCGTGACCCTAACCAGGCAGGCTTCAAGACGGGTCACTCAATCTAGACCGTCTCTTCGATGTGTCATGGAGACTCTCCGGCTCTGCCAAAGCAGTTGACTCTCTCTCCTCTGTTCTCATCCTCCTAGATCTATCCGCTGCCTTGGACATCGTGAACCATCAGATCCTCTCTACCTTCTCAGGGCTGGGAGTCTCAGGCTCTGCCTCCTCTCTACCCTCTCAGGGCTGGGCGTCTCAGGCTCCGCCTCTTCTCTACCCTCTCAGGGCTGGGAGTCTCAGGCTCTGCCTCCTCTCCACCCTCTCCGGGCTGGGAGTCTCAGGCTCTGCCTCCTCTCCACCCTCTCCGGGCTGAGAGTCTCAGGCTCTGCCTCCTCTCTACCCTCTTAGGGCTGGGAGTCTCAAGCTCTATCAGATCCTCCTCTCCTCCCTCTCAGGGCTGGGAGTCTCAGGCTCTATCAGATCCTCCTCTCTACCCTCTCAGGGCTGGGAGTCTCAGGCTCCGCCTCCTCTCTACCCTCTCAGGGCTGGGAGTCTCAGGCTCCGCCTCCTCTCTACCCTCTCAGGGCTGGGAGTCTCAGGCTCCGCCTCCTCTCTACCCTCTCAGGGCTGGGAGTCTCAGGCTCCGCCTCCTCTCTACCCTCTCAGGGCTGGGAGTCTCAGGCTCTATCAGATCCTCCTCTCTACCCTCTCAGGGCTGGGAGTCTCAGGCTCTGCCTCCTCTCTACCCTCTCAGGGCTGGGAGTCCCAGGCTCTGCCTCCTCTCTACCCTCTCAGGGCTGGGAGTCTCAGGCTCTGCCTCCTCTCTACCCTCTCAGGGCTGGGAGTCTCAGGCTCTGCCTCCTCTCTACCTTCTCAGGGCTGGGAGTCTCAGGCTCTGCCTCCTCTCTACCCTCTCAGGGCTGGGCATCTCAGGCTCTATCAGATCCTCCTCTCAGGGCTGGGTGTCTCAGGCTCTGCCTCCTCTCTACCCTCTCAGGGCTGGGCGTCTCAGGCTCCTCCTCCTCTCTACCCTCTCAGGGCTGGGCGTCTCAGGCTCTGCACTCTCTTGGATCCTACCTGGCAGGCCGCTTCTACCAGGTGATGTGGAGAGGATCTGTGTCTGCACCACAGGTACCGTCACTACTGGTGTCCTACCCTCTCAGGGCTGGGTTCTAGGCCCTCTCCTCTTCTCTCTCCTATCACTGCCATCAGGGCTGGACCTCTCAGGCTCTGCCTCTCTCTCCTATCACTGCCATGAGGCTCTGGCCCTCTACCCTCTTCTCTCCTATCACTGCTCAGGGCTGAGTCTCGTGGCCCTCTACCCCTCTTCTCTCTCCTATCACTGCCATGAGGGAGTCTGGCTCTCTCCTCTCTCCCTCCTATCACTGGGAGTCTCAGGTGGCCCTCTCCTCTTCTCTCTGCCTCCTATCACTGCCATGAGGGCTGGGGCCCTCTGCCTCCTCTCTCTCCTATCACTGCCATCAGGGTGGACCAGGCTCCTCTCTCTCTACCCTATCAGGGCTGGGAGGGTGGCTCCTCTCCTCTTCTCTACCCCTCTCAGGGCTGGGAGTCACTGCCATGAGGGGTGGCCCTCCTCTTCTCTCTCCTATCACTGCTGGGAGGTCTGGACAGGCTCTGCCTCTTCTCTCTCCTCAGGGCTGGGCCATGAGGGTGACCTCTCCTCTTCTCTCTCCTATCACTGCTATGAGGGCTGGGGCCCAGGCTCCTCTCTCCCTCTCCTATCACTGCTATGAGGGCTGGCCCTCTCCTCTTCTCTCTCCTATCACTGCCTGAGGGTGACCTCTCTCTCAGGGCTTCTCTCTCCTATCACTGCTATGAGGGTGGCCCTCTCCTCTTCTCTCTCCTATCACTGCCATGAGGGTGGCCCTCTCCTCTTCTCTCTCCTATCACTGCCTATGAGGGTGGCCCTCTCCTCTTCTCTCTCCTATCACAGGGCTGGGAGGGTCAGGCCCTCTCCTCTTCTCTCTCTATCACTGCCTCTGAGGGCTGGACCTCTCCTCTTCTCTCTCCTATCACTGCCCTCTCAGGGTGGTCTCTCCTCTTCTCTCTCCTATCACTGCCATGGGGTGGCCCTCTGCCTCCTCTCTCTCCTATCACGGCCATGAGGGTCTGGCCCTCTCCTCTTGAGGAGGAGGAGGAGGAGGAGGAGGAGGAAGGAGAAGGAGGACTCTCTCCTATCACTGCCATGAGGGTGGACCTCAGGCTCCTCTTCTCTCTCCTATCACTGCTGGGGATGGACCTCTCCTCTTCTCTCTATAGACCAAGGAGTCTCAGCTCTGTCATATCCTCACATGGTCTCTACTATCACTGCTATGAGGATGGACCTCTCCTCTCCTCTCCTCTTCTCTCTATAGCTCAAGGTACTAAACGATATCATAACCGCTATCGATAAAAGACAGTACTGTGCAGCCGTCTTCATCGACCTCTCAAGACTTTCGACTCTGTCAATCACCATATTCTTACCCTCTCAGGGCTCGGCAGACTCAGTAGCCTCGGTTTCTCGGATGACTGCCTTGCCTGGTTCACCAATTACTTTGCAGACAGAGTTCAGTGTGTCAAATCGGAGGGCATGCTGTCCGGTCCTCTGGCAGTCTCTGGGGTGCCACAGGGTTAAATTCTCGGGGACTCTTTTCTCTGTATATATCAATGATGTTGCTCTTGCTGGGGGCATTCTGAGGAGGAGGAGGAGGAGGAGGAGGGGAGGAGGAGGAGGAGGAGGACAACCTGATCCACCTCTACGCAGACGACACCATTCTATATACTTTGAGGCCCGTCATTGGACACTGTGCTATCTAACCTCAAACGAGCTTCAATGCCATACAGCACTCCTTCCGTGGCCTCCAACTGCTCTTAAAGGGAGGAGTAAAACCAAATGCATGCTTTTCAACCGATCGCTGCCTGCACCCGCATGCCCGACTAGCATCACCACCCTGGATGGTTCCGACTCTTGAATATGTGGACATCTATAAGTACCTAGGTGTCTGGCTAGGACTGCAAACTCTCCCTTCCAGACTCACATCAAACATCTCCAATCGAAAATCAAATCAAGAGTCGGCTTTCATTCCGCAACAAAGCCTCCTTCACTCACGCCGCCAAGCTTACCCTAGTAAAACTGACTATCCTACCGATCCTCGTCATTTTGAGGAGGAGGAGGAGGATGTCATCTACAAAATGGCTTCCAACACTCTACTCAGCAAACTGGATGCAGTCTATCATAGTGCCATCCGTTTTGTCACCAAAGGACACCTTATACCACCCACCACTGTCGACTTGTATGCTCTAGTCGGCTGGCCCTACCCATATTCGTCGCCAGACCCACTGGCTCCAGGTCATCTACAAGTCCATGCTGGTAAAGCTCCGCCTTATCTCAGTTCACTGGTCACGATGGCAACACCCATCCGTAGCACACGCTCCAGCAGGTGTATCTCACTGATCATCCCTAAAGCCAACACCTCATTTGGCCGCCTGGGTGTTCCAGTACTCTGTCTGCCTGTGACTGGAATGAACTGCAAAAATCGCTGAAGTTGGAGACTTTTATCTCCCTCACCAACTTCAAACATCAGCTATCCGAGCAGCTAACCGATCGCTGCAGCTGTACATAGTCTATTGGTAAATAGCCCACCCATTTTCACCTACCTCATCCCCATACTGTTTTTATACTGTTTTTTTTATTTTTTATTTATTTACCTTTCTGCTCTTTTGCACACCAATATCTCTACCTGTACATTACCATCTGATCATTTATCACCCCAGTGTTAATCTGCAAAATTGTATTATTCGCCTACCTCCTCATGCCTTTTGCACACATTGTATATAGACTGCCCATTTTATTTCTACTGTGTTATTGACTTGTTAATTGCTTACTCCATGTGTAACTCTGTGTTGTCTGTTCACACTGCTATGCTTTATCTTGGCCAGGTCGCAGTTGCAAATGAGAACTTGTTCTCAACTAGCCTACCTGGTTAAATAAAGGTGAAATAAAAAAAATAAATAAATAGACCAAGTCACTCAGCTCTGTCATATCCGCACATGGTCTCTCCTATCACTGCTATGAGGATGGACCTCTCCTCTTCTCTCTATAGACCAAGTCACTCAGCTCTGTCATATCCTCACATGGTCTCTCCTATCACTGCTATGAGGATGGACCTCTCCTCTTCTCTCTATAGACTAAGTCACTCAGCTCTGTCATACCCTCACATGGTCTCTCCTATCACTGCTATGAGGATGGACCTCTCCTCTTTGAGGAGGAGGAGGAGGAGGAGGGAGGGAGGAGGACAACCTAGTCATGTTGTTGACACTCAACTATTTTTCTCCTTCCCCCCTTTCTGACACCCAGGTGGCGACACGCATCCCTGCATACCTGTCAGATATCTCAGGTTGGATGTCGGCCCACCACATCAAGCTCAACCTGGACAAGACAGAGCTGCTCTTTCTCCTGGGGAAAGGCCCGCTGCAAGACCTCTCCATCACAGTTGACAAATCCACGGTGTCACACTCCCAGAGTGCAGAGAAACTTGGCGTGACCCTGGACAACACCCTGTTGTTCTCTGCAAACATCAAAGCAGTGATTGGCTCCTGCAGGTTCATGCTTTACAATCTAGTCATGTTGAGGAGGAGGAGGAGGAGGAGGAGGAGGAGGAGGAGGAGGAGGACCTAGTCATGGTGTTAAGGAGGAGGAGGAGGACAACCTAGTCATGGTGTTGTGGAGGAGGAGGAGAAGGAGGACCTAGTCATGTTGAGGAGGAGGAGGACCTAGTCATGTTGAGGAGGAGGAGGAGGAGGAACAACCTAGTCATGATGTTGAGGAGGAGGAGGAGGAGGAGGAGGAGGAGGACAACCTAGTCATGATGTTGAGGAGGAGGAGGAGGAGGAGGACAACCTAGTCATGATGTTGAGGAGGAGGAGGAGGAGGAGGAGGAGGAGGAGGAGGAGGAGAAGGAGGAGGACAACCTAGTCATGATGTTGATGTTGAGGAGGAGGAGGAGGACCTAGTCATGATGTTGAGGAGGAGGAGGAGGACCTAGTCATGATGTTGAGGAGGAGGAGGAGGAGTCATGATGTTGAGGAGGAGGAGGACCTAGTCATGTTGAGGAGGAGGAGAGGACAACCTAGTCATGATGTTGAGGAGGAGGAGGAGGAGGAGGAGGAGGAGGAGGAGGACAACCTAGTCATGATGTTGAGGAGGAGGAGGAGGAGGAGGAGGAGGAGGAGGAGGAGGAGGAGGAGGAGGACAACCTAGTCATGATGTTGAGGAGGAGGAGGAGAACAACCTAGTCATGATGTTGAGGAGGAGGAGGAGGAGGAGGAGGAGGAGGAGGACAACCTAGTCATGATGTTGAGGAGGAGGAGGAGGAGGAGGAGGAGGAGGAGGAGGAGGAGGAGGACAACCTAGTCATGATGTTGAGGAGGGAGGAGGAGGAGGAGGACAACCTAGTCATGATGTTGAGGAGGAGGAGGAGGAGGAGGAGGAGGAGGACAACCTAGTCATGATGTTGAGGAGGAGGAGGAGGAGGACAACCTAGTCATGATGTTGAGGAGGAGGAGGAGGAGGAGGAGGAGGAGGAGGAGGAGGACAACCTAGTCATGATGTTGAGGAGGAGGAGGAGGAGGAGGAGGAGAACAACCTAGTCATGATGTTGAGGAGGAGGAGGAGGAGGAGGAGGAGGAGGAGGAGGAGGAGAAGGAGGAGGAGGAGGACAACCTAGTCATGATGTTGAGGAGGAGGAGGACCTAGTCATGATGTTGAGGAGGAGGAGGACCTAGTCATGATGTTGAGGAGGAGGAGGACCTAGTCATGATGTTGAGGAGGAGGAGGACCTAGTCATGAGGAGGAGGAGGAGGAGGAGGAGAACAACCTAGTCATGATGTTGAGGAGGAGGAGGAGGAGGAGGAGGAGGACAACCTAGTCATGATGTTGAGGAGGAGGAGGAGGAGGAGGAGGAGGAGAAGGAGGAGGAGGAGGAGGAGGACAACCTAGTCATGATGTTGAGGAGGAGGAGGAGGAGAACAACCTAGTCATGATGTTGAGGAGGAGGAGGAGGAGGAGGAGGACAACCTAGTCATGATGTTGAGGAGGAGGAGGAGGAGGAGGAGAAGGAGGACCTAGTCATGATGTTGAGGAGGTTGAGGAGGAGAGGAGGAGAACAACCTAGTCATGTTGTTGAGGAGGAGGAGGAGAACAACCTAGTCATGTTGTTGAGGAGGAGGAGGAGAACAACCTAGTCATGATGTTGAGGAGGAGGAGGAGGAGGAGGAGGATGTTGTTGAGGAGGAGGAGGAGAACAACCTAGTCATGTTGTTGAGGAGGAGGAGGAGGACAACCTAGTCATGATGTTGAGGAGGAGGAGGAGGAGGAGGAGAAGGAGGACCTAGTCATGATGTTGAGGAGGAGGAGGAGAACAACCTAGTCATGATGTTGAGGAGGAGGAGGATGAGGAGGAGGAGGAGAATCTAGTCATGTTGAGGGAGGAGGAGGAGGAGGAGGACAACCTAGTCATGATGTTGAGGAGGAGGAGGAGGAGGAGGAGGAGGAGAAGGAGGACCTAGTCATGATGTTGAGGAGGAGGAGGAGAACAACCTAGTCATGATGTTGAGGAGGAGGAGGAGGAGGAGGAGGAGGACAACCTAGTCATGATGTTGAGGAGGAGGAGGAGGAGGAGGAGGAGGAGGAGGAGGAGGAGAACAACCTAGTCATGATGTTGAGGAGGAGGAGGAGGAGGAGGAGGGGAGGAGGAGGACAACCTAGTCATGTTGTTGAGGAGGAGGAGGAGGAGGACAACCTAGTCATGTTGTTGAGGAGGAGGAGGAGGAGGAGGAGGAGGACAACCTAGTCATGTTGTTGAGGAGGAGGAGGAGGAGGAGGAGGAGGAGGAGGAGGAGGAGGAGGACAACCTAGTCATGATGTTGAGGAGGAGGAGGAGGAGGAGGACAACCTAGTCATGTTGTTGAGGAGGAGGAGGAGGAGGAGGAGGAGGAGGAGGAGAACCTAGTCATGATGTTGAGGAGGAGGAGGAGGAGGAGGAGGAGGAGGAGGAGTCATGATGTTGTTGAGGAGGAGGAGGAGGAGGAGGAGGAGGAGGAGGAGGACAACCTAGTCATGTTGTTGAGGAGGAGGAGGAGGAGGAGGAGGAGGAGGACAACCTAGTCATGTTGTTGAGGAGGAGGAGGAGGAGGAGGAGGAGGAGGAGGAGGACAACCTAGTCATGATGTTGAGGAGGAGGAGGAGGAGGAGGACAACCTAGTCATGTTGTTGAGGAGGAGGAGGAGGAGGAGGAGGAGGAGGAGGAGGAGGAGGAGGAGGAGAGGACAACCTAGTCATGATGTTGAGGAGGAGGAGGAGGAGGGGGAGGAGGAGGACAACCTAGTCATGATGTTGAGGAGGAGGAGGAGGAGGAGGAGGAGGAGGAGGAGGAGGACAACCTAGTCATGTTGTTGAGGAGGAGGAGGAGGAGGAGGAGGAGGAGGAGGAGGAGGAGGAGGAGAACCTTCACCTGTCACTCTTCATTTCTAATCATTCAGATCAAATATTCATATAGTTAATGTAAATATTGATATAGTTAATGTAAATATTGTATCAGGAAGCGTAAACATCCTTCAGTCTGTATCAGAGGTTTAAATCTCTCTGTCAGTGTCTGGGACATGACCCAATAACATACTGGACATGACCCAATAACATACTGGACATGACTCAATAACATACTGGACATGACTCAATAACATACTGGACATGACTCAATAACATACTGGACATGACCCAATAACATACTGGACATGACCCAATAACATACTGGACATGACTCAATAACATACTGGACATGACTCAATAACATAGGACAACCTTCCACCTGTCACCTCTTCATTTCTAATCATTCAGATAAATATTCATATACGTTAATGTAAATATTTGACATGACTCAATAACATACTGGACATGACTCAATAACATACTGGACATGACTCAATAACATACTGGACATGACTCAATAACATACTGGACATGACTCAATAACATACTGGACATGACTCAATAACATACTGGACATGACTCAATAACATACTGGACATGACTCAATAACATACTGGACATGACTCAATAACATACTGGACATGACTCAATAACATACTGGACATGACTCAATAACATACTGGACATGACTCAATAACATACTGGACATGACTCAATAACATACTGGACATGACCCAATAACATACTGGACATGACTCAATAACATACTGGACATGACTCAATAACATACTGGACATGACTCAATAACATACTGGACATGACTCAATAACATACTGGACATGACTCAATAACATACTGGACATGACTCAATAACATACTGGACATGACCCAATAACATACTGGACATGACTCAATAACATACTGGACATGACTCAATAACATACTGGACATGACTCAATAACATACTGGACATGACTCAATAACATACTGGACATGACTCAATAACATACTGGACATGACTCAATAACATACTGGACATGACCCAATAACATACTGGACATGACCCAACCAACAAACCAAGGAAAAGATGAGTGGATGAATAACAATGGGAGAAACGTTGGCTGATTCATTCATTTGATTCATTCATTCATTCGATTCATTCATTCATTCATTTGATTCATTCATTCATTTGATTCATTCATTTGATTCATTCATTCATTCGATTCATTTGATTCATTCATTCATTTGATTCATTCATTCATGTAAAGCACCTCTAAATGTTCAGCCTGATTATTACAGTAGTTCATTACTAATGATTTGATAAATACCTGTGTGTGTAAATCACATTTAGATGATTCTACTGATACCTAGCTTTCATCGCTGCGTTAATTCATCTCAGATCACGCCGTGCATTTTCAACTCATTTCTTCACATTTCAAATGGCTGCAATTAGCCTCTGCCTCTGAGCAAGTACTGCTTTTCTAATGACAAAAAAACTCCCACAATGCATCATTAGTACAGGCAGACCCATCAATTATACCTTTCTCGAGTCTAAAGAAAAAAAATAACGTTATGAATTCCAATAAGGATTTCAGTCCAGAGGGCAACATAATGTTCCAAAGTGTAGAGATGTTTAACCCTGAAGCTCTCAGCACTGATATCACAAATCAGAACAGCATTACACTAATGGCACCCTATTCCCTACGTAGTGCACAATGGGCCCTGGTCCAAAGTAGTGCACTATATAGGGAATAGGGTTCCATTGGGTCCTGGTCTAAAGTAGTGCACTATATAGGGAATAGGGTGCCATTTGGGACTCAAGTGCTAATCTAAGGGGTCGTGTGGGAGTTTGACACGGTGCCTGTGGGAGAATGTTGATTGCAGGCTTATTGTTCATTTTTCATTTCCACGTGCAGAGACAGTAATACAGTTTGAGAATGCAATTTGTCTGCTCTTCACTTATAAACCCCTCCCCCCCAACCCTCTCTAGGCAATCGTAAATATTTTTGGAAGGAAGGAAGAGTAGGGAAAAAAGAGAGAGAGAGAGCAGGGGGAGAGAGAGACGAAGAGAGGGGTGTGGAGATGGGAGAGAGAGAGCAGGGGGAGAGAGAGACGGAGAGGGGGTGGAGATGGGAGAGAGAGAGAGGGGGGGTGGAGATGGGAGAGAGAGAGAGACGGAGAGAGAGAGAGCAGGGGAGAGAGAGACGAAGAGAGGGTGGTGGAGATGGGAGAGAGAGAGAGACGGAGAGAGAGAGAGCAGGGGGAGAGAGAGACGAAGAGAGGGGGGTGGAGATGGGGAGAGAGAGAGAGCAGGGGGAGAGAGAGAGAGCAGGGGGAGAGAGAGACGAAGAGAGGGGGTGGAGATGGGAGAGAGAGAGAGAGCAGGGGGAGAGAGACGAAGAGAGGGGGTGGAGATGGGAGAGAGAGAGAGAGAGGGGGGGGGTGGAGATGGGAAAGAGAGAGAGCAGGGGGAGAGAGAGACGAAGAGAGGGGGTGGGAGAGACGAAGAGAGGGGGGGAGAAGGGAGACCGAGCGAGACGGAGAGAGAGAGGGAGGGAGGGAGAGAGAGATAGAAAACGGAGGGAGAGGACAGAGATGGGGAGAGAGAGATCGAAGGAAGGAGGGAAGTTACCACTAATGAGAAGTGCTGTGTTAATATCCTTTTATTGAGGCATTACATATTTTTATTACTCTGTTAAATCTCTCTCTCTACACCTCTCTCTCTCTCTCTCTCTCAATTCAATTTCAATTCAAGGGGCTTTATTGGCATGGGAACCATGTGTTAACATTGCCAAAGCAAGTGAGGTAGATAATATACAAAGTGAAATAAACAATAAAAATGAACAGTAAACATTACACTCACTGAAGTTCCAAAATAATAAAGATATTACAAATGTCATATTATATATATATATACAGTGTTGTAACAATGTACAAATAGTTAAAGTACACAAGGGAAAATAAATAAGCATAAATATGGGTTGTATTTACAATGGTGTTTGTTCTTCACTGGTTGCCCTTTTCTTGTGGCAACAGGTCACAAATCTTGCTGCTGTGATGGCAAACTGTGGAATTTCACCCAGTAGATATGGGAGTTTTTCAAAATTGGATTTGTTTTCGAATTCTTTGTGGATCTGTGGGAAATATGTCTCTCTAATATGGTCATACATTGGGCAGGAGGTTAGGAAGTGCAGCTCAGTTTCCACCTCATTTTGTGGGCAGTGAGCACATAGCCTGTCTTCTCTTGAGAGCCATGTCTGCCTACGGCGACCTTTCTCAATAGCAAGGCTATGCTCACTGAGTCTGTACATAGTCAAAGCTTTCCTTAAGTTTGGGTCAGTCACAGTGGTCAGGTATTCTGCCGCTGTGTACTCTCTGTTTAGGGCCAAATAGCATTCTAGTTTGCTCTGTTTTTTTGTTAATTCTTTCCAATGTGTCAGGTAATTATCTTTAAGTTTTTTCATGATTTGGTTGGGTCTAATTGTGCTGCTGTCCTGGGGCTCTGTGGGGTGTGTTTGTGTTTGTGAACAGAGCCCCAGGACCAGCTTGCTTAGGGGACTCTTCTCCAGGTTCATCTCTCTGTAGGTGATGGCTTTGTTATGGAAGGTTTGGGAATCGCTTCCTTTTAAGTGGTTGTAGAATTTAACAGCTCTTTTCTGGATTTTGATAATTAGTGGGTATCGGCCTAATTCTGCTCTGCATCCTTTATTTGGTGTTCTACGTTGTATATTTCTGCAGAATTCTGCATGCAGAGTCTCAATTTGGTGTTTGTCCCATTTTGTGAAGTCTTGGTTGGTGAGCGGACCCCAGACCTCTCTCTCCCTACCTCCCTCTACCTCTCTCTCTACCTCTCTCTACCTCTCTCCCTACCTCTCTCTCTACCTCTCCCTCTCCCTCTACCTCAAATCAAAATGTATTTGTCACACATGGTTAGCAGATGTGAATGCGATTGTAGCGAAATGCTTGTGCTTCTAGTTCCTGCCCATGCAGTAATAACCAACGAGTAAACTAACTAACAATTCCAAAACTACTACCTTATACACACAAGTGTAGAGGGATAAAGAATATGTACATAAAGATATATGAATGAGTGATGGTACAGAACGGCATAGGCAAGATGCAGTAGATGGTATAGAGAACAGTATATACATATGAGATGAGTAATGTAGGGTATGTAAACATTATATAAAGTGGCATTGTTTAAAGTGGCTAGTGATACATTTTTACATCCATTTTTACATTATTAAAGTGGCTGGAGTTGAGTCAGTATGTTGGCAATGTTAGTGGTGGCTGTTTAACAGTCTGATGGCCTTGAGATAGAAGCTGTTTTTCAGTCTCTCGGTCCCTGCTTTGATGCACCTGTACTGACCTCGCCTTCTGGACGATAGCGGAGTGAACAGGCAGTGGCTCGGGTGGTTGTTGTCCTTGATGATCTTTATGGCCTTCCTGTAACATCGGGTGGTGTAGGTGTCCTGGAGGGCAGGTAGTTTGCCCCCGGTGATGCGTTGTGCAGACCTCACTACCCTCTGGAGAGCCTTACGGTTGTGGGCGGAGCAGTTGCCGTACCAGGCGGTGATACAGCCCGCCAGGATGCTCTCGATCGTGCATCTGTAGAAGTTTGTGAGTGCTTTTGGTGAGGTTGAAGAGGCGCTGCTGCGCCTTCTTCACGACGCTGTCTGTGTGGGTGGACCAATTCAGTTTGTCTGTGATGTGTACGCTGAGGAACTTAAAACTTACTACCCTCCCACTACTGTCCCATCGATGTGGATAGGGGGCTGCTCCCTCTGCTGTTTCCTGAAGTCCACGATCATCTCCTTTGTTTTGTTGACATTGAGTGCGAGGTTATTTTCCTGACACCACACCCCCTACCTCTCTCTCTCTCCCTACCTCTACCTCTCTCTCTACCTCTACCTACCTTTACCTCTTTACCTCTACCTCTCTCTACCTCTCTCTCTACTTCTCTACCTCTACCTACCTTTACCTCTCCCTCTCTCCCTCCCTCTACCTCATTCTACCTCTACCTTTACCTCTCCCTTTCTACCACTCTACCTTTACCTCTCCCTCCCTCTACCTCACTACCTCATTCTACCTCTACCTTTACCTCTCCCTTTCTACCACTCTACCTTTACCTCTCCCTCCCTCTACCTCACTACCTCATTCTACCTCTACCTTTACCTCTCCCTTTCTACCACTCTACCTTTACCTCTCCCTCCCTCTACCTCTCCTTCCCTCTCTACCTCTCTACCTCCCTACCTTTACCTCTCCCTCCCTCTACCTCTCCCTCCCTCTCTACCTCTCTCTACCTCCCTACCTCTACCTCTACCCTCTACCTCCCTACCTCTACCTCTACCTCCCTACCTCTACCTCTCTCTACCTCTACCTCTCTACCTTTACCTCTCCCTCCCTCTACCTCTCTACCTCTACCTCTACCTCTCCCTCCCTCTCTACCTCTCTACCTTTACCTCTCCCTCCCTCTCTACCTCTCTACCTCTCTACCTCTACCTCTACCTCTCCCTCCCTCTCTACCTCTCTACCTCTCTACCTCCCTCCCTCTACCTCTCCCTCCCTCTACCTCTCCCTCCTCTCTACCTCTCCCTCCCTCTACCTCTCTCTACCTCCCTCTCTACCTCTCTACCTCTCTACCTCCCTACCTCTCCCCCCCTCTCTACCTACCTCTCTACCTCCCTCCCTCTACCTCTCCCTCCCTCTACCTCTCCCTCCCTCTCTACCTCTCCTCTCCTACCTCTCCCTCTCTACCTCTCCCTCTCCCTCCCTCTCTACCTCTCTACCTCTCTACCCTCTCCCTCCCTCTCTACCTACTCCTCCCTCTACCTCCCTACCTCTCCCTCCCTCTCTACCTCTCTACCTCTCTACCTCCCTACCTCTCCCTCCCTCCCTCTACCTCTCCCTCCCTCTCTACCGCTCTACCTCTCTACCTCCCTACCTCTCCCTCTACCTCCTCTACCTCTCTACCTCCCTCCCTCTACCTCTCCCTCCCTCTCTCCCTCTCTACCTCCCTCCCTCTACCTCTCTACCTCTCTACCTCTACCTCTCTACCTCTACCTCTCCCTCCCTCTCTACCTCCCTCCCTCTACCTCTCCCTCCCTCTACCTCTCCCTCCCCTCTACCTCTCCCTCCCTCTACCTCTCTACCTACCTACCTCTCTACCTCTCTACCTCTACCTCTACCCTCCCTCCCCCTCTACCTCTCTACCTCCCTCCCCTCTACCTCTCTACCTCCCTACCCCTCCCTCTCTACCTCTCTACCTCCCTACCTCTCTACCTCTACCTCTCCCTCCCTCTACCTCTCTACCTCCCTACCTCTACCTCTACCTCCCTACCCTCCTCCCTCTCTACCTCCCTCTCTACCTCTCACCTCTACCTCCTCCCTCTACCCTCTACCTCTCTACCTCCCTACCTCTACCTACCCTACCTCTACCTCTACCTCTACCTCTACCTCTACCTCTACCTCTACCTCCCCTACCTCTACCTCACCTCCCTACCTCTACCTCCCTCTACCTCCCTCCCTCTACCCCTCTACCTCTACCTCCCCTCCCTCTACCTCTCTACCTCTCTACCTCTCTACCTCCCTACCTCTACCTCTACCTCCCCTCCCTACCTCTACCTCCCTCCCTCTACCCCTCTACCTCTCTACCTCTCTACCTCCCTACCTCTACCTCTCCCTCTCCCTCTCTACCTCCCTACCCCTCTACCTCTACCTCTCTACCTCTCCCTCCCCTACCTCTACCTCTACCCTCCCTACCTCTACCTCTACCCTCTACCTCCCTCCCTCTACCTCCCTCCCTACCTCTACCTCTCTACCTCCCTCCCTCTACCTCTCTACCCTCTACCTCCCTACCTCTACCTCTCTACCTCTACCTCCTCTCCCTACCTCTCCTCCCTCCCTCCCTCTACCTCTACCTCTACCTCTACCTCTCCCTCCCTCTCTACCCTCTACCTCTCTACCTCCCCCTACCCCTCCCTCTCTACCTCCCTCTACCTCCTACCTCTACCTCTACCTCTACCTCTACCTCTACCTCTACCTCTACCTCCCTCTCTACCTCCCTCCCTCTACCTCTCTACCTCCCTCCCTCTACCTCTACCTCCCTCCCTCCCTCCCTCTACCCCCTCTACCTCTACCTCCCTACCTCTACCTCTACCTCCCTACCCCTCCCTCTACCTCTACCTCCCTCTACCTCTACCTCTCTACCTCTCTACCCTCTACCTCTACCTCCCTCCCTCTACCTCCCCTACCTCCCTACCTCTACCTCTACCTCTACCTCCCTCCCTCTACCTCTACCTCCCTACCTCTACCTCTACCTCCCTACCTCTACCTCTCTACCTCCCTACCTCTACCTCTACCTCCCTACCTCTACCTCTACCTCCCTCTCTACCTCTACCTCCCTCTCTACCTCCCTCCCTCTACCTCTCTACCTCTACCTCCCTCTCTACCTCTACCTCCCTACCTCTACCTCTACCTCCCTCTCTACCTCCCTCCCTCTACCTCCCCCCCTCTACCCTACCCTACCTCCCTCCCTCTACCCCTCTACCTCCCTACCTCCCTACCTCTACCTCTACCTCCCTACCTCTACCTCTACCTCCTCTACCTCTACCTCTACCTCTACCCTCTACCTCTACCTCTACCTCTCTCTACCTCTCTACCTCTCTACCTCTACCTCCCTCCTACCTCCCTCTACCTCCCTACCTCTACCTCTCCCTCCCTCTACCTCTCCCTACCTCTACCTCTACCTCCCTACCTCTACCTCTCTACCTCCCTACCTCTACCTCTACCTCCCTACCTCTACCTCTACCCTCTACCTCTACCTCTCCCTCCCCCTCTACCTCTACCTCCCTACCTCTACCTCTACCTCTCTCTGATCTAACGAAGTCATTCAAATGCAGGTTGGTAATTTGTATTTACATCCTAATTGTTTTTTTGTCGTAGTTTCTCTGATCAGGAGTAGAAATCCCCATTCGCCAGGCTTCTCTTACATCCTGGTATATAGTACAGTTACTATAGGAGAGGTTAATCATGAAATGTCACTGCTCAGCCTCCCGTACTCAAACACTCCGTGTGTCTGGACATGTTCTGGACACAGGCGTAAGCTGTTGGAGAAAGAAAGGTCGTTCATCTATATTCGCTCAACTCTCTTTTCTCTGAAGTAAGTAGACCATTTTATGCTTCACACGGTTAGCAGATGTGTTAATGGTCCACGGTTAGCAGATGTGTTAATGGTCACACGGTTAGCAGATGTGTTAATGGTCACACGGTTAGCAGATGTGTTAATGGTCACACGGTTAGCAGATGTGTTAATGGTCACACGGTTAGCAGATGTGTTAATGGTCACACGGTTAGCAGATGTGTTAATGGTCACACGGTTAGCAGATGTGTTAATGGGTTCAGATGTGTTAACGGTTAGCAGATGTGTTAATGGTCACACGGTTAGCAGATGTGTTAATGGTCACACGGTTAGCAGATGTGTTAATGGTCACACGGTTAGCAGATGTGTTAATGGTCACACGGTTAGCAGATGTGTTAATGGTCACACGGTTAGCAGATGTGTTAATGGTCACACGGTTAGCAGATGTGTTAATGGTCACACGGTTAGCAGATGTGTTAATGGTCACACGGTTAGCAGATGTGTTAATGGTCACACGGTTAGCAGATGTGTTAATGGTCACACGGTTAGCAGATGTGTTAATGGTCACACGGTTAGCAGATGTGTTAATGGTCACACGGTTAGCAGATGTGTTAATGGTCACACGGTTAGCAGATGTGTTAATGGTCACACGGTTAGCAGATGTGTTAATGGTCACACGGTTAGCAGATGTGTTAATGGTCACACGGTTAGCAGATGTGTTAATGGTCACACGGTTAGCAGATGTGTTAATGGTCACGGTTAGCAGATGGTTAGCAGCAGATGTGTTAATGGTCACACGGTTAGCAGATGTGTTAATGGTCACACGGTTAGCAGATGTGTTAATGGTCACACGGTTAGCAGATGTGTTAATGGTCACACGGTTAGCAGATGTGTTAATGGTAGCAGACAATGGGTTAGCAGATGTGTTAATGGTCACACGGTTAGCAGATGTGTTAATGGTCACACGGTTAGCAGATGTGTTAATGGTCACACGGTTAGCAGATGTGTTAATGGTCACACGGTTAGCAGATGTGTTAATGGTCACACGGTTAGCAGATGTGTTAATGGTCACACGGTTAGCAGATGTGTTAATGGTCACACGGTTAGCAGATGTGTTAATGGTCACACGGTTAGCAGATGTGTTAATGGTCACACGGTTAGCAGATGTGTTAATGGTCACACGGTTAGCAGATGTGTTAATGGTCACACGGTTAGCAGATGTGTTAATGGTCACACGGTTAGCAGATGTGTTAATGGTCACACGGTTAGCAGATGTGTTAATGGTCACACGGTTAGCAGATGTGTTAATGGTCACACGGTTAGCAGATGTTAATGGTCAGATGTGTTAATGGTCACACGGTTAGCAGATGTGTTAATGGTCACACGGTTAGCAGATGTGTTAATGGTCACACGGTTAGCAGATGTGTTAATGGTCACACGGTTAGCAGATGTGTTAATGGTCACACGGTTAGCAGATGTGTTAATGGTCACACGGTTAGCAGATGTGTTAATGGTCACACGGTTAGCAGATGTGTTAATGGTCACACGGTTAGCAGATGTGTTAATGGTCACACGGTTAGCAGATGTGTTAATGGTCACACGGTTAGCAGATGTGTTAATGGTCACACGGTTAGCAGATGTGTTAATGGTCACACGGTTAGCAGATGTGTTAATGGTCACACGGTTAGCAGATGTGTTAATGGTCACACGGTTAGCAGATGTGTTAATGGTCACACGGTTAGCAGATGTGTTAATGGTCACACGGTTAGCAGATGTGTTAATGGTCACACGGTTAGCAGATGTGTTAATGGTCACACGGTTAGCAGATGTGTTAATGGTCACACGGTTAGCAGATGTGTTAATGGTCACACGGTTAGCAGATGTGTTAATGGTCACACGGTTAGCAGATGTGTTAATGGTCACACGGTTAGCAGATGTGTTAATGGTCACACGGTTAGCAGATGTGTTAATGGTCACACGGTTAGCAGATGTGTTAATGGTCACACGGTTAGCAGATGTGTTAATGGTCACACGGTTAGCAGATGTGTTAATGGTCACACGGTTAGCAGATGTGTTAATGGTCACACGGTTAGCAGATGTGTTAATGGTCACACGGTTAGCAGATGTGTTAATGGTCACACGGTTAGCAGATGTGTTAATGGTCACACGGTTAGCAGATGTGTTAATGGTCACACGGTTAGCAGATGTGTTAATGGTCACACGGTTAGCAGATGTGTTAATGGTCACACGGTTAGCAGATGTGTTAATGGTCACACGGTTAGCAGATGTGTTAATGGTCACACGGTTAGCAGATGTGTTAATGGTCACACGGTTAGCAGATGTGTTAATGGTCACACGGTTAGCAGATGTGTTAATGGTCACACGGTTAGCAGATGTGTTAATGGTCACACGGTTAGCAGATGTGTTAATGGTCACACGGTTAGCAGATGTGTTAATGGTCACACGGTTAGCAGATGTGTTAATGGTCACACGGTTAGCAGATGTGTTAATGGTCACACGGTTAGCAGATGTGTTAATGGTCACACGGTTAGCAGATGTGTTAATGGTCACACGGTTAGCAGATGTGTTAATGGTCACACGGTTAGCAGATGTGTTAATGGTCACACGGTTAGCAGATGTGTTAATGGTCACACGGTTAGCAGATGTGTTAATGGTCACACGGTTAGCAGATGTGTTAATGGTTAACGGTTAGCAGATGTGTTAATGGTCACACGGTTAGCAGATGTGTTAATGGTCACACGGTTAGCAGATGTGTTAATGGTCACACGGTTAGCAGATGTGTTAATGGTCACACGGTTAGCAGATGTGTTAATGGTCACACGGTTAGCAGATGTGTTAATGGTCACACGGTTAGCAGATGTGTTAATGGTCACACGGTTAGCAGATGTGTTAATGGTCACACGGTTAGCAGATGTGTTAATGGTCACACGGTTAGCAGATGTGTTAATGGTCACACGGTTAGCAGATGTGTTAATGGTCACGGTTAGCAGATGTGTTAATGGTCACGGTTAGCAGATGTGTTAATGGTCACACGGTTAGCAGATGTGTTAATGGTCACACGGTTAGCAGATGTGTTAATGGTCACACGGTTAGCAGATGTGTTAATGGTCACACGGTTAGCAGATGTGTTAATGGTCACACGGTTAGCAGATGTGTTAATGGTCACACGGTTAGCAGATGTGTTAATGGTCACACGGTTAGCAGATGTGTTAATGGTCACACGGTTAGCAGATGTGTTAATGGTCACACGGTTAGCAGATGTGTTAATGGTCACACGGTTAGCAGATGTGTTAATGGTTAACGGTTGGATGTGTTAATGGTCACGGTTAGCAGATGTGTTAATGGTCACACGGTTAGCAGATGTGTTAATGGTCACACGGTTAGCAGATGTGTTAATGGTCACACGGTTAGCAGATGTGTTAATGGTCACACGGTTAGCAGATGTGTTAATGGTCACACGGTTAGCAGATGTGTTAATGGTCACACGGTTAGCAGATGTGTTAATGGTCACACGGTTAGCAGATGTGTTAATGCGAGTGTAGCGAAATGCTTGTGCTTCTAGTTCCGACAATGCAGTAATAACCAACAGGTAATCTAACTAACAATTCCTAAACTACTGTCTTATACACAGTGTAAGGGGATAAAGAATATGTACATAAGGATATATGAATGAGTGATGGTACAGAGCAGCATAGGCAAGATACAGTAGATGGTATCGAGATACAGTAGATGGTATCGAGATACAGTAGATGGTATCGAGATACAGTAGATGGTATCGAGATACAGTAGCTTCCTGAAATTTGTAAGTTTTTCCTGAAAGTAATTGACCAATTAAAATGGTTCTTTACTTAGTAATCAATATCAGAATCAGTGAATCTTTAAAAGGAAGCATAGCAGTTTTGTTAATGAATACTGGTGCATTAATGTTTTTTATAGATCAGTATTTCAGCTTGTTCCTTGCGCTGTGGTCTCTCTCAGCCCTGGGCTCTGGTCTCTCTCAGCCCTGGGCTCTGGTCTCTCTCAGCCCTTGACTCTGGTCTCTCTCAGCCCTTGGCTAGCTAGCAGCAGCTGTCGTCAACGTCTCGACATCAGGTCTGGTCTCTCTCAGCCCTTGGCTAGCTAGCAACAGCTGTCTTAAACGTCTCTACATCAGGTCTGGTCTCTCTCAGCCCTTGGCTAGCTAGCAGCAGCTGTCTTGTACATCTCTACATCAGGTCTGGTCTCTCTCAGCCCTTGACTCTGGTCTCTCTCAGCCCTTGGCTAGATAGCAGCAGCTGTCTTCAACGTCTCTACGTCTGGTCTCGCTCAGCCCTTGGCTAGCTAGCAGCAGCTGTCTTCTATGTCTCTACATCAGGTCTGGTCTCTCTCAGCCCTTGGCTAGATAGCAGCAGCTGTCTTCAACGTCTCTACGTCTGGTCTCGCTCAGCCCTTGGCTAGCTAGCAGCAGCTGTCTTCTATGTCTCTACATCAGGTCTGGTCTCGCTCAGCCCTTGGCTCTGGTCTCTCTCAGCCCTTGACTAGCTAGCAGCAGCTGTCGTCAACGTCTCGACATCAGGTCTGGTCTCTCTCAGCCCTTGGCTAGCTAGCAACAGCTGTCTTAAACGTCTCTACATCAGGTCTGGTCTCTCTCAGCCCTTGGCTAGCTAGCAGCAGCTGTCTTGTACATCTCTACATCAGGTCTGGTCTCTCTCAGCCCTTGACTCTGGTCTCTCTCAGCCCTTGGCTAGATAGCAGCAGCTGTCTTCAACGTCTCTACGTCTGGATTATTGGCAACATCCGCATCGAGCTAAAGGCTAGAGCTGCCGTTTTCAAGGAGCGAGACACTAATCCGGACGCTTATAAAAAATCCCGCTATGCCCTCAGATGATCCATCAAACAGGCAAAGCGTCAATACAGGACTAAGATTGAATCCTACAACACCGGCTCTGACGCTCGTCGGATGTGGCAGGCCTTAAACTATTACGGACTACAAAGGGAAACCCAGCCGCGAGCTGCCCAGTGACGCGAGCCTACCAGACAAGCTAAATGCCTTTTATGCTCGCTTTGTGGCAAGCAACACTGAAGCATGCATGAGAGCACCAGCTGTTCCGGATGACTGTGTGATCACGCTCTCCGTAGCAAGACCTTATTAAACAGGTCAACATTCACAAAGCCATAGGGGCCAGATGGATTACCAGGACGTGTACTCAAAGCATGTGCGAACCAACTGGCAAGTGTCTTCACTGACATTTTCAACCTCTCCCTGACTGAGTCTATAATACCAACATGTTTCAAACAGACCACCATAGTCCCTGTGCCCAAGGAAGTGAAGGTAACCTGCCTAAATTATTACCAACCAGTAGCACTCAGGTCAATTACCATGAAGGCTGGTCATGGCTCACATCAACACCATTATCCCAGAAACCATAGCCCCACTCCAATTTGCATACCACCCCAACAGATCCACAGATGACACAATCTCAATCGCACTCCACACTGTCCTTTCCCACCTGGACAAAAGGAACACCTATGTGAGAATGCTATTCATTGACTACAGCTCAGCGTTCAACACCATACTGCCCTCAAAGCTCATCACTAAGGACTGTGAGACTAAACACCTCCTACTATTTGCATTGACACCACCCCCACTGCTGCCACTCTCTGTTTATTATCTATGCATAGTCACTTTACCCCTTCTTACATGCACAAATTACCTCGACTAACCTGTACCCCTGCACATTGACTCGGTACCCTCTGTATAAAGCCTCGTTATTATTTTTTACTTTAGTTTTTTTGGTCAATATTTTTTTAATTCTTCTTGAACTGCACTGTTGGTTAAGGGCTTGTAAAGTAAGAATTTCACGATAAGGTCTACACTTGTTGTATTCGGCGCATTTGACGAATGAAGTTTGATTTGAGATACACACACACACACATTGACTACTCCAGGGCCACAGACAGGTTAGTTGGCTGTCTTACTGTCGGTCTCTCCGTGGTTTTTATTTGAGACTAGTCAGGATCGAGGCAAAGCTGAACGGAGCAAAGTACAGAGAGATCCTTGATGAAAACCTGCTCCAGAGCACTCAGGACCTAAGACTGTGGGCGAAGGTTCCCCTTCCAACAGGCCAATTACCTTAAGCACACAGCCAAGACAACGCAGGAGTGGCTTCGGGACAAGTCTCTGAATGTCGTTTGAGTGGCCCTGCCGGAGACCGGACTTGAATGTGGGAAAAAGGGGTCTGAATACTACACTGTATATCCTTAAACATCCAATGTTGTGTGCTTATTCTATTACCAGGTACTGCAGGAATGTCTACCAATGGCATGGTCACGCAATACATTTATAAGCTATTTATAAATTATAAATAGTGCTCACTATAGATTAGGGACTGCAAAAACACTTTACTAATGATTCGTAAACGGTTTATTAAGGAGAGAGTATTGATTAGTAAATGGTTAATTAATGAGCGAGTATTGATTAGTAAATGGTTTATTAAGGAGAGAGTATTGATTAGTAAATGGTTTATTAATGAGAGAGTATTGGCTAGTAAATGGTTTTCTAATGTGGTGGTATTGATGTGGTAGCTGGTAGCCTAGTGGGTAGAGCATTGGGCCAGTAACCGAAAGGTTGCTGGATCGAATCCCCGAGCTGACAAGGTAAAAAATCTGTCGGTCTGCCCCCTGAACAAGGCAGTTAGTTAACCTACTGTTTTCCCTGGTAAGCAGTCATTGTAAATAATAATTTGTTCTTAACTGACTTGCCTAGTTAAATAAAGGTTTAAAAAGTGATTAGTAAATGTTTTGTTAATGAGGGAGTATTGATTAGTAAATGGTTTATTAATGAGGGAGTATTGATTAGTAAATGGTTTGAGGGAGTATTGATTAGTAAATGGTTTATTAATGAGGGAGTATTGATTAGTAAATGGTTTGGGGGAGTATTGATTAGTAAATGGTTTATTAATGAGGGAGTATTGATTAGTAAATGGGTTATTAATGAGGGAGTATTGATTAGTAAATGGTTTATTAATGAGGGAGTATTGATTAGTAAATGGTTTATTAATGAAGGAGTATTGATTAGTAAATGATTTGAGGGAGTATTGATTAGTAAATGGTTTATTAATGAGGGAGTATTGATTAGTAAATGGTTTGAGGGAGTATTGATTAGTAAATGGTTTGAGGGAGTATTGATTAGTAAATGGTTTTTGGTTTGATTAATAAATGGGAGGAGTATTGATTAGTAAATGGTTTGAGGGAGTATTGATTAGTAAATGGTTTATTAATGAGGGAGTATTGATTAGTAAATGGTTTGGGGGAGTATTGATTAGTAAATGGTTTGAGGGAGTATTGATTAGTAAATGGTTTGAGGGAGTATTGATTAGTAAATGGTTTGAGGGAGTATTGATTAGTAAATGGTTTATTAATGAGGGAGTATTGATTAGTAAATGGTTTGAGGGAGTATTGATTAGTAAATGGTTTATTAATGAGGGAGTATTGATTAGTAAATGGTTTGGGGGAGTATTGATTAGTAAATGGTTTGAGGGAGTATTGATTAGTAAATGGTTTGAGGGAGTATTGATTAGTAAATGGTTTGAGGGAGTATTGATTAGTAAATGGTTAAAGGGAGTATTGATTAGTAAATGGCTTATTAATGAGGGGGAATTGATTAGTAAATGGTTTGAGGGAGTATTGATTAGTAAATGGTTTGAGGGAGTATTGATTAGTAAATGGTTTATTAATGAGGGAGTATTGATTAGTAAATGGTTTGAGGGAGTATTGATTAGTAAATGGCTTATTAATGAGGGGGAATTGATTAGTAAATGGTTTATTAATGAGGGAGTATTGATTAGTAAATGGTTTGAGGGAGTATTGATTAGTAAATGGTTTATTAATGAGGGAGTATTGATTAGTAAATGGTTTGAGGGAGTATTGATTAGTAAATGGTTTATTAATGATGGTTTATTAATGAGAATTGATTAGTAAATGGTTTATTAATGAGGGAGTATTGATTAGTAAATGGTTTATTAATGAGGGAGTATTGATTAGTAAATGGTTTATTAATGAGGGAGTATTGATTAGTAAATGGTTTATTAATGAGGGAGTATTGATTAGTAAATGGTTTGAGGGAGTATTGATTAGTAAATGGTTTATTAATGAGGGAGAATTGATTAGTAAATGGTTTATTAATGAGGGAGTATTGATTAGTAAATGGTTTATTAATGTAAATGGGAGTATTGATTAGTAAATGGTTTGAGGAGTATTGATTAGTAAATGGTTTATTTAATTGTAAATGGTTTGAGAGTATTGATTAGTTTAAATGGTTTGAGGGAGTATTGATTAGTAAATGGTTTATTAATGAGGGAGTATTGATTAGTAAATGGTTTTAGGGAGTATTGATTAGTAAATGGTTTATTAATGAGGGAGTATTGATTAGTAAATGGTTTGAGGGAGTATTGATTAGTAAATGGTTTATTAATGAGGGAGTATTGATTAGTAAATGGTTTGAGGGAGTATTGATTAGTAAATGGTTAAAGGGAGTATTGATTAGTAAATGGCTTATTAATGAGGGGGAATTGATTAGTAAATGGTTTATTAATGAGGGAGTATTGATTAGTAAATGGTTTATTAATGAGGGAGTATTGATTAGTAAATGGTTTGAGGGAGTATTGATTTAAATGGTTTAAATGGTTTATAATGAGGGAGTATTGATTAGTAAATGGTTTTTGAGGGAGTATTGATTAGTAAATGGTTTATTAATGAGGGAGTATTGATTAGTAAATGGTTTATTAATGAGGGAGTATTGATTAGTAAATGGTTTGAGGCAGTATTGATTAGTAAATGGTTTATTAATGAGGGAGTATTGATTAGTAAATGGTTTATTAATGAGGGAGTATTGATTAGTAAATGGTTTGAGGGAGTATTGATTAGTAAATGGTTTTGATGGGAGTATTGATTAGTAAATGGTTTATTAATGAGGGAGTATTGATTAGTAAATGGTTTTTTTGAGGGAGTATTGATTAGTAAATGGTTTATTAATGTAAATGGAGTATTGATTAGTAAATGGTTTGAGGGAGTATTGATTAGTAAATGGTTTATTAATGATGGGGGAATTGATTAGTAAATGGTTTATTAATGAGGGAGAATTGATTAGTAAATGGTTTATTAATTGTAAATGGTTTGGGAGTATTGATTAGTAAATGGTTTATTAATGAGGAGATTGTATTGATTAGTAAATGGTTTGAGGGAGTATTGATTAGTAAATGGTTTATTAATTGATTAGTAAATGGTTTGAGAGTATTGATTAGTAAATGGTTTAATGGGAGTATTGATTAGTAAATGGTTTATTAATAATGATTAGTAAATGGTTTGAGGAGTATTGATTAGTAAATGGTTTGAGGAGTATTGATTAGTAAATGGTTTATTAATTATTGATTAGTAAATGGTTTGAGGAGTATTGATTAGTAAATGGTATTGATTATTAAATGGTTTATTAATGAGGGAGTATTGATTAGTAAATGGTTTATTAATGAGGGAGTATTGATTAGTAAATGGTTTATTAATGAGGGAGTATTGATTAGTAAATGGTTTGAGGGAGTATTGATTAGTAAATGGTTTATTAATGAGGGAGTATTGATTAGTAAATGGTTTGAGGGAGTATTGATTGGTTTGAGGGAGTATTGATTAGAAAATTGTTTATTAATGAGGGAGTATTGATTAGTAAATGGTTTGAGGTAGTATTGATTAGTAAATGGCTTATTAATGAGGGGGAATTGATTAGTAAATGGTTTATTAATGAGGGAGTATTGATTAGTAAATGGTTTATTAATGAGGGAGTATTGATTAGTAAATGGTTTATTGAAGAGGGAGTATTGATTAGTAAATGGTTAAAGGGAGTATTGATTAGTAAATGGCTTATTAATGAGGGGGAATTGATTAGTAAATGGTTTATTAATGAGGGAGTATTGATTAGTAAATGGTTTATTAATGAGGGAGTATTGATTAGTAAATGGTTTGAGGGAGTATTGATTAGTAAATGGTTTATTAATGAGGGAGTATTGATTAGTAAATGGTTTTTGAGGGAGTATTGATTGTAAATGGTTTGGGAGTATTGATTAGTAAATGGTTAAAGGGAGTATTGATTAGTAAATGGTTTATTAATGAGGGAGTATTGATTAGTAAATGGTTTATTAATGAAGGAGTATTGATTAGTAAATGATTTGAGGGAGTATTGATTAGTAAATGGTTTATTAATGAGGGAGTATTGATTAGTAAATGGTTTGAGGGAGTATTGATTAGTAAATGGTTTGAGGGAGTATTGATTAGTAAATGGTTTATTAATGAGGGAGTATTGATTAGTAAATGGTTTGAGGGAGTATTGATTAGTAAATGGTTTATTAATGAGGGAGTATTGATTAGTAAATGGTTTGGGGGAGTATTGATTAGTAAATGTTTTTAATGGGAGTATTGATTAGTAAATGGTTTATTAATGAGGGAGTATTGATTAGTAAATGGTTTGAGGGAGTATTGATTAGTAAATATTAATGAGGGTATTTTGAGGGAGTATTGATTAGTAAATGGTTTAAAGGGAGTATTGATTAGTAAATGGTTTATTAATGAGGGGGAATTGATTAGTAAATGGTTTGAGGGAGTATTGATTAGTAAATGGTTTTTGAGGGAGTATTGATTAGTAAATGGTTTATTAATGAGGGAGTATTGATTAGTAAATGGTTTGAGGGAGTATTGATTAGTAAATGGTTTATTAATGAGGGAGAATTGATTAGTAAATGGTTTATTAATTGAGGGAGTATTGATTAGTAAATGGTTTGAGGGAGTATTGATTAGTAAATGGTTTATTAATGAGGGAGTATTGATTAGTAAATGGAGTATTTTGTAAATGGGAGTATTGATTAGTAAATGGTTTATTAATGAGGGAGTATTGATTAGTAAATGGTTTATTAATGAGGGAGTATTGATTTAAATGGTTTATTAATGAGGGAGTATTGATTAGTAAATGGTTTGAGGAGTATTGATTAGTAAATGGTTTATTAATGAGGGAGAATTGATTAGTAAATGGTTTGAGGGAGTATTGATTAGTAAATGGTTTATTAATGATGGGAGTATTGATTAGTAAATGGTTTTAGGGAGTATTGATTAGTAAATGGTTTATTAATGAGGGAGTATTGATTAGTAAATGGTTTGAGGTTTATTAATGAGTATTGATTAGTAAATGGTTTATTAATGAGGGAGTATTGATTAGTAAATGGTTTGAGGGAGTATTGATTAGTAAATGGTTTGAGGGAGTATTGATTAGTAAATGGTTTATTAAGAGTATTGATTAGTAAATGGTTTGAGGGAGTATTGATTAGTAAATGGTTTGAGGGAGTATTGATTAGTAAATGGTTTATTAATGGGAGTATTGATTAGTAAATGGTTTATTAATGAGGGAGTATTGATTAGTAAATGGTTTGAGGGAGTATTGATTAGTAAATGGTTTGAGGGAGTATTGATTAGTAAATGGTTTATTAATGAGGGAGTATTGATTAGTAAATGGTTTGAGGGAGTATTGATTAGTAAATGGCTTATTAATGAGGGGGAATTGATTAGTAAATGGTTTATTAATTAGGGAGTATTGATTAGTAAATGGTTTGAGGGAGTATTGATTAGTAAATGGTTTATTAATGAGGGAGTATTGATTAGTAAATGGTTTGAGGGAGTATTGATTAGTAAATGGTTTATTAATGAGGGAGTATTGATTAGTAAATGGTTTATTAATGAGGGAGTATTGATTAGTAAATGGTTTGAGGGAGTATTGATTAGTAAATGGTTTATTAATGAGGGAGAATTGATTAGTAAATGGTTTATTAATGAGGGAGTATTGATTAGTAAATGGTTTATTAATGAGGGAGTATTGATTAGTAAATGGTTTGAGGCAGTATTGATTAGTAAATGGTTTATTAATGAGGGAGAATTGATTAGTAAATGGTTTGAGGGAGTATTGATTAGTAAATGGTTTATTAATGAGGGAGTATTGATTAGTAAATGGTTTTAGGGAGTATTGATTAGTAAATGGTTTATTAATGAGGGAGTATTGATTAGTAAATGGTTTGAGGGAGTATTGATTAGTAAATGGTTTATTAATGAGGGAGTATTGATTAGTAAATGGTTTGAGGGAGTATTGATTAGTAAATGTTTATTAATGAGGAGTATTAAAGGGAGTATTGATTAGTAAATGGCTTATTAATGAGGGGGAATTGATTAGTAAATGGTTTATTAATGAGGGAGAATGGATTAGTAAATGGTTTATTAATGAGGGAGTATTGATTAGTAAATGGTTTATTAATGAGGGAGTATTGATTAGTAAATGGTTTGAGGCAGTATTGATTAAAGTAAATTGATTTAAATTAATGAGGGAGTATTGATTAGTAAATGGTTTGAGGGAGTATTGATTAGTAAATGGCTTATTAATGAGGGGGAATTGATTAGTAAATGGTTTATTAATGAGGGAGAATGGATTAGTAAATGGTTTATTAATGAGGGAGTATTGATTAGTAAATGGTTTATTAATGAGGGAGTATTGATTAGTAAATGGTTTGAGGCAGTATTGATTAGTAAATGGTTTATTAATGAGGGAGAATTG
Source organism: Oncorhynchus nerka (assembly GCF_034236695.1). Taxonomy (NCBI): domain Eukaryota; kingdom Metazoa; phylum Chordata; class Actinopteri; order Salmoniformes; family Salmonidae; genus Oncorhynchus; species Oncorhynchus nerka. The sequence continues at coordinate 106,095 of NW_027040225.1, read as the reverse complement.
ATTAGTAAATGGTTTGAGGGAGTATTGATTAGTAAATGGTTTATTAATGAGGGAGTATTGATTAGTAAATGGTTTGAGGCAGTATTGATTAGTAAATGGTTTATTAATGAGGGAGAATTGATTAGTAAATGGTTTGAGGGAGTATTGATTAGTAAATGGTTTATTAATGAGGGAGTATTGATTAGTAAATGGTTTATTAATGAGGGAGTATTGATTAGTAAATGGTTTGAGGGAGTATTGATTAGTAAATGGTTTATTAATGAGGGAGTATTGATTAGTAAATGGTTTGAGGGAGTATTGATTAGTAAATTGTTTATTAATGAGGGAGTATTGATTAGTAAATGGTTTGAGGTAGTATTGATTAGTAAATGGCTTATTAATGAGGGGGAATTGATTAGTAAATGGTTTATTAATGAGGGAGTATTGATTAGTAAATGGTTTATTAATGAGGGAGTATTGATTCGTAAATGGTTTATTGAAGAGGGAGTATTGATTAGTAAATGGTTAAAGGGAGTATTGATTAGTAAATGGCTTATTAATGAGGGGGAATTGATTAGTAAATGGTTTATTAATGAGGGAGTATTGATTAGTAAATGGTTTATTAATGAGGGAGTATTGATTAGTAAATGGTTTGAGGGAGTATTGATTAGTAAATGGTTTATTAATGAGGGAGTATTGATTAGTAAATGGTTTGAGGGAGTATTGATTAGTAAATGGTTAAAGGGAGTATTGATTAGTAAATGGTTTATTAATGAGGGAGTATTGATTAGTAAATGGTTTATTAATGAGGGAGTATTGATTAGTAAATGGTTTATTAATGAGGGGGTATTGATTAGTAAATGGTTTATTGAAGAGGGAGTATTGATTAGTAAATGGTTAAAGGGAGTATTGATTAGTAAATGGCTTATTAATGAGGGAGTATTGATTAGTAAATGGTTTATTAATGAGGGAGTATTGATTAGTAAATGGTTTATTAATGAGGGAGTATTGATTAGTAAATGGTTTATTAATGAGGGAGTATTGATTAGTAAATGGTTTATTTAGTAAATGGAGGGAGTATTGATTAGTAAATGGTTTGAGGGAGTATTGATTAGTAAATGGTTTATTAATGAGGGAGTATTGATTAGTAAATGGTTTATTAATGAGGGAGTATTGATTAGTAAATGGTTTGAGGCAGTATTGATTAGTAAATGGTTTATTAATGAGGGAGAATTGATTAGTAAATGGTTTATTAATGAGGGAGAATTGATTAGTAAATGGTTTGAGGGAGTATTGATTAGTAAATGGTTTGAGGGAGTATTGATTAGTAAATGGTTTATTAATGAGGGAGTATTGATTAGTAAATGGTTTGAGGGAGTATTGATTAGTAAATGGTTTGAGGCAGTATTGATTAGTAAATGGTTTATTAATGAGGGAGAATTGATTAGTAAATGGTTTGAGGGAGTATTGATTAGTAAATGGTTTATTAATGAGGGAGTATTGATTAGTAAATGGTTTGAGGCAGTATTGATTAGTAAATGGTTTATTAATGAGGGAGAATTGATTAGTAAATGGTTTGAGGGAGTATTGATTAGTAAATGGTTTATTAATGAGGGAGTATTGATTAGTAAATGGTTTATTAATGAGGGAGTATTGATTAGTAAATGGTTTGAGGGAGTATTGATTAGTAAATGGTTTATTAATGAGGGAGTATTGATTAGTAAATGGTTTGAGGGAGTATTGATTAGTAAATTGTTTATTAATGAGGGAGTATTGATTAGTAAATGGTTTGAGGTAGTATTGATTAGTAAATGGTTTATTAATGATTGATTAGTAAATGGTTTGGGAGTATTGATTAGTAAATGGTTTATTAATGAGGGAGTATTGATTAGTAAATGTATTGATTAGTAAATTTATTAATGAGGGAGTATTGATTCGTAAATGGTTTATTGAAGAGGGAGTATTGATTAGTAAATGGTTAAAGGGAGTATTGATTAGTAAATGGCTTATTAATGAGGGGGAATTGATTAGTAAATGGTTTATTAATGAGGGAGTATTGATTAGTAAATGGTTTATTAATGAGGGAGTATTGATTAGTAAATGGTTTGAGGGAGTATTGATTAGTAAATGGTTTATTAATGAGGGAGTATTGATTGAGGGAGTATTGAGTAAATTGTTTGAGGGAGTATTGATTAGTAAATGGTTAAATTGGGTAAAGTATTGATTAGTAAATGGTTTATTAATGAGGGAGTATTGATTAGTAAATGGTTTATTAATGAGGGAGTATTGATTAGTAAATGGTTTATTAATGAGGGGGTATTGATTAGTAAATGGTTTATTGAAGAGGGAGTATTGATTAGTAAATGGTTAAAGGGAGTATTGATTAGTAAATGGCTTATTAATGAGGGGGAATTGATTAGTAAATGGTTTATTAATGAGGGAGTATTGATTAGTAAATGGTTTATTAATGAGGGAGTATTGATTAGTAAATGGTTTGAGGGGTATTGAAATGGTTTGATTATTGATTAGTAAATGGTTTATTAATGAGGGAGTATTGATTAGTAAATGGTTTATTAATGAGGGAGTATTGATTAGTAAATGGTTTGAGGCAGTATTGATTAGTAAATGGTTTATTAATGAGGGAGAATTGATTAGTAAATGGTTTATTAATGAGGGAGAATTGATTAGTAAATGGTTATGGTTTGTAAATGGGGAGTATTGATTAGTAAATGGTTTGAGGGAGTATTGATTAGTAAATGGTTTATTAATGAGGGAGTATTGATTAGTAAATGGTTTGAAATGGTTTATTAAATGTTTATTAATGAGGGAGTATTGATTAGTAAATGGTTTGAGGGAGTATTGATTAGTAAATGGTTTATTAATGAGGGAGTATTGATTAGTAAATGGTTTATTAATGAGGGAGAATTGATTAGTAAATGGTTTGAGGGAGTATTGATTAGTAAATGGTTTGAGGGAGTATTGATTAGTAAATGGTTTATTAATGAGGGAGTATTGATTAGTAAATGGTTTGAGGGAGTATTGATTAGTAAATTGTTTATTAATGAGGGAGTATTGATTAGTAAATGGTTTGAGGGAGTATTGATTAGTAAATGGCTTATTAATGAGGGGGAATTGATTAGTAAATGGTTTATTAATGAGGGAGAATGGATTAGTAAATGGTTTATTAATGAGGGAGTATTGATTAGTAAATGGTTTATTAATGAGGGAGTATTGATTAGTAAATGGTTTATTAATGAGGGAGTATTGATTAGTAAATGGTTTGAGGCAGTATTGATTAGTAAATGGTTTATTAATGAGGGAGAATTGATTAGTAAATGGTTTATTAATGAGGGAGTATTGATTAGTAAATGGTTTGAGGGAGTATTGATTAGTAAATGGTTTTATTATTAGTAAATGGTTTATTATTGATTAGTAAATGGTTTGAGGAGTATTGATTAGTAAATGGTTTATTAATGAGGGAGATTGATTAGTAAATGGTTTATTAATGAGGAGTATTGATTAGTAAATGGTTTGAGGGAGTATTGATTAGTAAATGGTTTATTAATGAGGGAGTATTGATTAGTAAATGGTTTATTAATGAGGGAGTATTGATTAGTAAATGGTTTATTAATGAGGGAGTATTGATTCGTAAATGGTTTATTGAAGAGGGAGTATTGATTAGTAAATGGTTTATTAATGAGGGAGTATTGATTAGTAAATGGTTTATTAATGATGGAGAATTGATTAGTAAATGGTTTGAGGGAGTATTGATTTAAATGGTTTAAATGAGGGGATTTAAATGGTTTGAGTATTGATTAGTAAATGGTTTATTAATGAGGGAGTATTGATTAGTAAATGGTTTATTAATGAGGGAGTATTGATTAGTAAATGGTTTGAGGGAGTATTGATTAGTAAATGGTTTATTAATGAGGGAGTATTGATTAGTAAATGGTTTGAGGGAGTATTGATTAGTAAATTGTTTATTAATGAGGGAGTATTGATTAGTAAATGGTTTGAGGTAGTATTGATTAGTAAATGGCTTATTAATGAGGGGGAATTGATTAGTAAATGGTTTATTAATGAGGGAGTATTGATTAGTAAATGGTTTATTAATGAGGGAGTATTGATTCGTAAATGGTTTATTGAAGAGGGAGTATTGATTAGTAAATGGTTAAAGGGAGTATTGATTAGTAAATGGCTTATTAATGAGGGGGAATTGATTAGTAAATGGTTTATTAATGAGGGAGTATTGATTAGTAAATGGTTTATTAATGAGGGAGTATTGATTAGTAAATGGTTTGAGGGAGTATTGATTAGTAAATGGTTTATTAATGAGGGAGTATTGATTAGTAAATTGTTTGAGGGAGTATTGATTAGTAAATGGTTAAAGGGAGTATTGATTAGTAAATGGTTTATTAATGAGGGAGTATTGATTAGTAAATGGTTTATTAATGAAGGAGTATTGATTAGTAAATGATTTGAGGGAGTATTGATTAGTAAATGGTTTATTAATGAGGGAGAATTGATTAGTAAATGGTTTGAGGGAGTATTGATTTAAATGGTTTATTAATGGTGATTGAGGGAGTATTGATTAGTAAATGGTTTATTAATGAGGGAGTATTGATTAGTAAATGGTTTGAGGGAGTATTGATTAGTAAATGGTTTATTAATGAGGGAGTATTGATTAGTAAATGGTTTTTGAGGGAGTATTGATTAGTAAATGGTTTATTAATGAGGGAGATGGTTTTATTTGAGGGAGTATTGATTAGTAAATGGTTTATTAATGAGGGAGAATGTATTGATTAGTAAATGGTTTATTAATGAGGGAGTATTGATTAGTAAATGGTTTATTAATGAGGGAGTATTGATTAGTAAATGGTTTGAGGGAGTATTGATTAGTAAATGGTTTATTAATGAGGGAGAATTGATTAGTAAATGGTTTGAGGGAGTATTGATTAGTAAATGGTTTATTAATGAGGGAGTATTGATTAGTAAATGGTTTATTAATGAGGAGTATTGATTAGTAAATGGTTTGAGGAGTATTGATTAGTAAATGGTTTATTAATGAGGGAGAATTGATTAGTAAATGGTATTTTGATGGTTTATTAATGGGAGTATTGATTAGTAAATGGTTTATTAATGAGGAGTATTGATTAGTAAATGGTTTATTAATGAGGGAGTATTGATTAGTAAATGGTTTGAGGGAGTATTGATTAGTAAATGGTTTATTAATGAGGGAGTATTGATTAGTAAATGGTTTGAGGGAGTATTGATTAGTAAATGGTTTATTAATGAGGGAGTATTGATTAGTAAATGGTTTGAGGGAGTATTGATTAGTAAATGGCTTATTAATGAGGGGGAATTGATTAGTAAATGGTTTATTAATGAGGGAGTATTGATTAGTAAATGGTTTATTAATGAGGGAGTATTGATTAGTAAATGGTTTATTGAAGAGGGAGTATTGATTAGTAAATGGTTAAAGGGAGTATTGATTAGTAAATGGTTTATTAATGAGGGAGTATTGATTAGTAAATGGTTTATTAATGAGGGAGTATTGATTAGTAAATGGTTTATTAATGAGGGAGTATTGATTAGTAAATGGTTTGAGGGAGTATTGATTAGTAAATGGTTTATTAATGAGGGAGTATTGATTAGTAAATTGTTTGAGGGAGTATTGATTAGTAAATGGTTAAAGGGAGTATTGATTAGTAAATGGTTTATTAATGAGGGAGTATTGATTAGTAAATGGTTTATTAATGAGGGAGTATTGATTAGTAAATGGTTTATTAATGAGGGGGTATTGATTAGTAAATGGTTTATTGAAGAGGGAGTATTGATTAGTAAATGGTTAAAGGGAGTATTGATTAGTAAATGGCTTATTAATGAGGGGGAATTGATTAGTAAATGGTTTATTAATGAGGGAGTATTGATTAGTAAATGGTTTGAGGCAGTATTGATTAGTAAATGGTTTATTAATGAGGGAGAATTGATTAGTAAATGGTTTGAGGGAGTATTGATTAGTAAATGGTTTATTAATGAGGGAGTATTGATTAGTAAATGGTTTGAGGCAGTATTGATTAGTAAATGGTTTATTAATGAGGGAGAATTGATTAGTAAATGGTTTGAGGGAGTATTGATTAGTAAATGGTTTGAGGGAGTATTGATTAGTAAATGGTTTATTAATGAGGGAGTATTGATTAGTAAATGGTTTGAGGGAGTATTGATTAGTAAATGGTTTATTAATGAGGGAGTATTGATTAGTAAATGGTTTATTAATGAGGGAGTATTGATTAGTAAATGGTTTGAGGGAGTATTGATTAGTAAATGGTTTATTAATGAGGGAGTATTGATTAGTAAATGGTTTGAGGGAGTATTGATTAGTAAATTGTTTATTAATGAGGGAGTATTGATTAGTAAATGGTTTGAGGTAGTATTGATTAGTAAATGGCTTATTAATGAGGGGGAATTGATTAGTAAATGGTTTATTAATGAGGGAGTATTGATTAGTAAATGGTTTATTAATGAGGGAGTATTGATTCGTAAATGGTTTATTGAAGAGGGAGTATTGATTAGTAAATGGTTTGAGGGAGTATTGATTAGTAAATGGTTTATTAATGAGGGAGTATTGATTAGTAAATTGTTTGAGGGAGTATTGATTAGTAAATGGTTAAAGGGAGTATTGATTAGTAAATGGTTTATTAATGAGGGAGTATTGATTAGTAAATGGTTTATTAATGAGGGAGTATTGATTAGTAAATGGTTTATTAATGAGGGGGTATTGATTAGTAAATGGTTTATTGAAGAGGGAGTATTGATTAGTAAATGGTTAAAGGGAGTATTGATTAGTAAATGGCTTATTAATGAGGGGGAATTGATTAGTAAATGGTTTATTAATGAGGGAGTATTGATTAGTAAATGGTTTATTAATGAGGGAGTATTGATTAGTAAATGGTTTGAGGGAGTATTGATTAGTAAATGGTTTATTAATGAGGGAGTATTGATTAGTAAATGGTTTGAGGGAGTATTGATTAGTAAATGGTTTATTAATGAGGGAGTATTGATTAGTAAATGGTTTATTAATGAGGGAGTATTGATTAGTAAATGGTTTGAGGCAGTATTGATTAGTAAATGGTTTATTAATGAGGGAGAATTGATTAGTAAATGGTTTATTAATGAGGGAGAATTGATTAGTAAATGGTTTGAGGGAGTATTGATTAGTAAATGGTTTGAGGGAGTATTGATTAGTAAATGGTTTATTAATGAGGGAGTATTGAATGGTTTGAGGAGTATTGATTAGTAAATGAGGGGAGTATTGATTAGTAAATGGTTTATTTGAGGGAGTATTGATTAGTAAATGGTTTATTTGAGGAGTATTGATTAGTAAATGGTTTTTTTGATTTAAATGAGGGAGAATTGATTAGTAAATGGTTTGAGGGAGTATTGATTAGTAAATGGTTTATTAATGAGGGAGTATTGATTAGTAAATGGTTTGAGGGAGTATTGATTAGTAAATGGTTTTTGAATGGGAGTATTGATTAGTAAATGGTTTATTAATGAGGGAGTATTGATTAGTAAATGGTTTGAGGGAGTATTGATTAGTAAATGGCTTATTAATGAGGGGGAATTGATTAGTAAATTGTTTATTAATGACGGAGTATTGATTAGTAAATGGTTTATTAATGAGGGAGTATTGATTAGTAAATGGTTTATTGAAGAGGGAGTATTGATTAGTAAATGGTTAAAGGGAATATTGATTAGTAAATGGCTTATTATTGATTAGTAAAGGTTTGGTTTATTGATTAGTAAATGGTTTATTAATGAGGGATTGATTAGTAAATGGATTAGGGAGTATTGATTAGTAAATGGTTTATTAATGAGGGAGTATTGATTAGTAAATGGTTTGAGGGAGTATTGATTAGTAAATGGTTTATTAATGAGGGAGTATTGATTAGTAAATGGTTTGAGGGAGTATTGATCAGTAAATGGTTTATTACAGACCGTTAAAATAAAGCGTAAACCTTTGTTACATTTCAACATGGCTCTTTTCTTTATCTGTCTGTCATGGGGCTTCAAATATGTGAAACATTCCATGTAATTACTTTCCTCTAATTTGGGTGAATGAAATGAATCATTCAAGCATGTTTATGTACGTTGAACAAAACAAATATAAAAACATGCAACAATTTCCACGATTTTACAGAGTTACACTACAGTTCATAAGGAAATCAGTCAATTTATAGAAATTAATTTTTCCATAATTCATGGATGTCACATGACTGGATAGGGGAGGGCATAGACGCACCCACAGGGGAGTCAGGCCCAGCCAATCAGAATGAGTTATTCTACACAAAAGGGCTTTATTACAGACAGAAATACTGCAGTTGAAGAAGCCAGATGTGGAGGTCCTGGGCTGGCCTGGTTACACGTGGTCTGTAGTTGTGAGGTCGGTTGGACGTTCTGCCACATTCTATTACATGATGGAGAAATCAACATTCAATTCTCTGGCAACAGCTCTGGTGGACATTCCTGCAGTCAGCATGCCAATTGCACGCTCCCTCAAAACTTGAGACATCTGCAGCATTGTGTTGGGTGACAAAACTGCACATTTTAGAGTGGCCATGTATTGTCCCCAGCACAAGGTGCATCTGTGTAACAATCATTATGTTTAATCAGCATCCTGATATGCCACACCTGTCAAGGGGATGGATTATCTTGGCAAAGGAGAAATGCTCACTTAACAGGGATGGGAACAACATTTGAGATAAATAATATTTTTGTGTGTATGGAACATTTCCAGCTAATGAAACATGAGACCTTGACATGTTGTGTTCATATTGTTATTCTGTGTCTCTCTTCTCAGTGAGGCGACGCAATAATTAAATGATCAAAACATACGTCCCAAATGGCATCCTACTACCTACATAGTGCACTACTTTTGACCAGGGCCTATAGGGAATAGGGAGCCAAAAGTAGTGCACTGTTACAGAATAGGGAGCCAAATGTAGTGCACTATATAGGGAGTAGGGAGCCAAAAGTAGTGCACTATATAGGGAATAGGGAGCCAAATGTAGTGCACTATATAGGGAGTAGGGAGCCAAAAGTAGTGCACTACATACAGAATAGGGAGCCAAATGTAGTGCACTATAATATGGAATAGGGAGCCAAAAGTAGTGCACTTTACATGGAAAAGGGAGCCAAATGTAGTGCACTATATAGGGAACAGGGAGCCAAAAGTAGTGCACTATAGAGGGAATAGTGTACCATTTGAGACACATTCATAGACTCCCACAATGCGTCTGGCTCTGTTCCTCATCAATGCTCACTATGACACACACACACACACACACACACACACACACACAGAAAGCTAATTCTTGGTACCTCCGACGCAAACTGTGTCCCAGTTAAATAGAGGCTCTGCATGCATCAGATAGCAGAGTAGCCAGAATAATGACCACGAGGCAGACAGTAACCGATAGGGGCTAATAAGCATTCTGAAAGTCAACCCAACCAATTAAACAAACCATGAAAGGCTGATACAAGGTTGAGTAGCAAATGGCACCCTGTATAGTGCACTACATTTCACAGAGAGTAGTGCACTATAAGGGAATAGGGGACCTAAGTAGTGCACTAAGGGAATAGGAGACCTTTTGGAAAGCATAAAACCCTGAAAGTCAAACCAACTAATGAAACAAACCATGAAAGTCTAATTCAAGTCTGTTATAATTATGTTTGATAGAATTTAAGGAGCACATTTTTAAAAAGCAGAGATCAATTTGTTTATTGGGACTGATGAACTTTAATTCACGGAGAGTTTGATGCCTCAAGAAAATAAAAATATAAGGACTTCCGTGCTTCCTGCTATAGACTGAACCACCACTAATCCCCCACTGGCTCTATAGACTGAACCACCACTAACCACCCACTGGCTCTATAGACTGAACCACCACTAATCACCCACTGGCTCTATAGACTGAACCACCACTAATCACCCACTGGCTCTATAGACTGAACCACCACTAATCACCCACTGGCTCTATAGACTGAACCACCACTAATCACCCACTGGCTCTATAGACTGAAACCACTAATCCCCACTGGCTCTATATGAACCACCACTAACCACCCACTGGCTCTATAGCCTGAACCACCCTAACCACCCCTGGCTCTAAGCCTGAACCACCCCACTGGCTCTATAGACTGAACCACCACTAATCACCCACTGGCTCTATAGACTGAACCACCACTAATCACCCACTGGCTCTATAGCCTGAACCACCACTAATCACCCACTGGCTCTATAGCCTGAACCACCACTAATCACCCACTGGCTCTATAGACTGAACCACCACTAATCACCCACTGGCTCTATAGCCTGAACCACCACTAATCACCCACTGGCTCTATAGACTGAACCACCACTAATCACCCACTGGCTCTATAGACTGAACCACCACTAATCACCCACTGGCTCTATAGACTGAACCACCACTAATCACCCACTGGCTCTATAGACTGAACCACCACTAATCACCCACTGGCTCTATAGACTGAACCACCACTAATCACCCACTGGCTCTATAGTCTGAACCACCACTAATCACCCACTGGCTCTATAGACTGAACCACCACTAACCACCCACTGGCTCTATAGACTGAACCACCACTAATCACCCACTGGCTCTATAGACTGAACCACCACTAATCACCCACTGGCTCTATAGCCTGAACCACCACTAATCACCCACTGGCTCTATAGCCTGAACCACCACTAATCACCCACTGGCTCTATAGACTGAACCACCACTAATCACCCACTGGCTCTATAGCCTGAACCACCACTAATCACCCACTGGCTCTATAGTCTGAACCACCACTAATCACCCACTGGCTCTATAGACTGAACCACCACTAATCAATCTATAGACTGAACCACCACTGGCTCTATAGCCTGAACCACCACTAATCACCCACTGGCTCTATAGCCTGAACCACCACTAATCACCCACTGGCTCTATAGCCTGAACCACCACTAATCACCCACTGGCTCTATAGACTGAACCACCACTAATCACCCACTGGCTCTATAGACTGAACCACCACTAATCACCCACTGGCTCTATAGACTGAACCACCACTAATCACCCACTGGCTCTATAGCCTGAACCACCACTAATCACCCACTGGCTCTATAGCCTGAACCACCACTAATCACCCACTGGCTCTATAGCCTGAACCACCACTAATCACCCACTGGCTCTATAGCCTGAACCACCACTAATCACCCACTGGCTCTATAGACTGAACCACCACTAATCACCCACTGGCTCTATAGCCTGACCACTAATCACCCACCACTGAAATCTAACACCCACTGGCTCTATAGACTGAACCACCACTAATCACCCACTGGCTCTATAGCCTGAACCACCACTAATCACCCACTGGCTCTATAGCCTGAACCACTAATCACTAATCACCCACTGGCTCTATAGCCTGAACCACCACTAATCACCCACTGGCTCTATAGCCTGAACCACCACTAATCACCCACTGGCTCTATAGCCTGAACCACCACTAACCACCACTAATCACCCACTGGCTCTATAGCCTGAACCACCACTAATCACCCACTGGCTCTATAGCCTGAACCACCACTAATCACCCACTGGCTCTATAGCCTGAACCACCACTAATCACCCACTGGCTCTATAGCCTGAACCACCACTAATCACCCACTGGCTCTATAGACTGAACCACCACCTAATCACCCACTGGCTCTATAGCCTGAACCACCACTAATCACCCACTGGCTCTATAGACTGAACCACCACTAATCACCCACTGGCTCTATAGCCTGAACCACCACTAATCACCCACTGGCTCTATAGCCTGAACCACCACTAATCACCCACTGGCTCTATAGCCTGAATCACCCACTGGCACTAAACACCCACTGGCTCTATAACCACCACTAATCACCCACTGGCTCTATAGCCTGAACCACCACTAATCACCCACTGGCTCTATAGCCTGAACCACCACTAATCACCCACTGGCTCTATAGCCTGAACCACCACCACTAATCACCCACTGGCTCTATAGACTGAACCACCACTCTATACTGGCCTGAACCACCACTAATCACCCACTGGCTCTATAGACTGAACCACCACTAATCACCCACTGGCTCTATAGCCTGAACCACCACTAATCACCCACTGGCTCTATAGCCTGAACCACCACTAATCACCCACTGGCTCTATAGCCTGAACCACCACTAATCACCCACTGGCTCTATAGACTGAACCACCACTAATCACCCACTGGCTCTATAGCCTGAACCACCACTAATCACCCACTGGCTCTATAGCCTGAACCACCACTAATCACCCACTGGCTCTATAGACTGAACCACCACTAATCACCCACTGGCTCTAGCCTGAACCACCACTAATCACCCACTGGCTCTATAGCCTGAACCACCACTAATCACCCACTGGCTCTATAGCCTGAACCACCACTAATCACCCACTGGCTCTATAGCCTGAACCACCACTAATCACCCACTGGCTCTATAGACTGAACCACCACTAATCACCCACTGGCTCTATAGCCTGAACCACCACTAATCACCCACTGGCTCTATAGACTGAACCACCACTAATCACCCACTGGCTCTATAGACTGAACCACCACTAATCACCCACTGGCTCTATAGCCTGAACCACCACTAATCACCCACTGGCTCTATAGCCTGAACCACCACTAATCACCCACTGGCTCTATAGCCTGAACCACCACTAATCTAATCACCCACTGGCTCTATAGCCTGAACCACCACTAATCACCCACTGGCTCTATAGCCTGAACACTAATCCCCCACTAATCACCCACTGGCTCTATAGCCTGAACCACCACTAATCACCCACTGGCTCTATAGCCTGAACCACCACTAATCACCCACTGGCTCTGAACCACCACTAATCACCCAGCCTGAACCACCACTAATCACCCACTGGCTCTATAGCCTGAACCACCACTAATCACCCACTGGCTCTATAGCCTGAACCACCACTAATCACCCACTGGCTCTATAGCCTGAACCACCACTAATCACCCACTGGCTCTATAGCCTGAACCACCACTAATCACCCACTGGCTCTATAGCCTGAACCACCACTAATCACTGGCTCAGCCTGAACCACCACTAATCACCCACTGGCTCTATAGCCTGAACCACCACTAATCACCCACTGGCTCTATAGCCTGAACCACCACTAATCACCCACTGGCTCTATAGCCTGAACCACCTAACACCCACTGGCTCTATAGCCTGAACCACCACTAATCACCCACTGGCTCTATAGCCTGAACCACCACTAATCACCCACTGGCTCTATAGCTGAACCACCACTAATCACCCACTGGCTCTATAGCCTGAACCACCACTAATCACCCACTGGCTCTATAGCCTGACCACCACCACTAATCACCCACTGGCTCTATAGCCTGAACCACACTAATCACCCACTGGCTCTATAGCCTGAACCACCCACTGGCTCTATACTATAGCCCCTCACCCACTGGCTCTATAGCCTGAACCACCACTAATCACCCACTGGCTCTATAGCCTGAACCACCACTAATCACCCACTGGCTCTATAGCCTGAACCACCACTAATCACCCACTGGCTCTATAGCCTGAACCACCACTAACTAATCACCCACTGGCTCTATAGCCTGAACCACCACTAATCACCCACTGGCTCTATAGCCTGAACCACCACTAATCACCCACTGGCTCTATAGCCTGAACCACCACTAATCACCCACTGGCTCTATAGCCTGAACCACCACTAATCACCCACTGGCTCTATAGCCTGAACCACCACTAATCACCCACTGGCTCTATAGCCTGAACCACCACTAATCACCCACTGGCTCTATAGCCTGAACCACCACTAATCACCCACTGGCTCTATAGCCTGAACCACCACTAATCACCCACTGGCTCTATATCACCCACTGGCTCTGAACCACCACTAATCACCCACTGGCTCTATAGCCTGAACCACCACTAATCACCCACTGGCTCTATAGCCTGAACCACCACTAATCACCCACTGGCTCTATAGCCTGAACCACCACTAATCACCCACTGGCTCTATAGCCTGAACCACCACTAATCACCCACTGGCTCTATAGCCTGAACCACCACTAACCACCCACTGGCTCTATAGCCTGAACCACCACTAATCACCCACTGGCTCTATAGCCTGAACCACCACTAATCACCCACTGGCTCTATAGCCTGAACCACCACTAAACCACCCCACTGGCTCTATAGCCTGAACCACCACTAATCACCCACTGGCTCTATAGCCTGAACCACCACTAATCACCCACTGGCTCTATAGCCTGAACCACCACTAATCACCCACTGGCTCTATAGCCTGAACCACCACTAATCACCCACTGGCTCTATAGCCTGAACCACCACTAATCACCCACTGGCTCTATAGCCTGAACCACCACTAATCACCCACTGGCTCTATAGCCTGAACCACCACTAATCACCCACTGGCTCTATAGCCTGAACCACCACTAATCACCCACTGGCTCTATAGCCTGAACCACCACTAATCACCCACTGGCTCTATAGCCTGAACCACCACTAATCACCCACTGGCTCTATAGCCTGAACCACCACTCACCCAATAGCCTGAACCACCACTAATCACTGGCTCTATAGCCTGAACCACCACTAATCACCCACTGGCTCTATAGCCTGAACCACCACTAATCACCCACTGGCTCTATAGCCTGAACCACCACTAATCACCCACTGGCTCTATAGCCTGAACCACCACTAATCACCCACTGGCTCTATAGCCTGAACCACCACTAATCACCCACTGGCTCTATAGCCTGAACCACCACTAATCACCCACTGGCTCTATAGCCTGAACCACCACTAATCACCCACTGGCTCTATAGCCTGAACCACCACTAATCACCCACTGGCTCTATAGACTGAACCACCACTAATCACCCACTGGCTCTATAGCCTGAACCACCACTAACCACCCACTGGCTCTATAGCCTGAACCACCACTAATCACCCACTGGCTCTATAGCCTGAACCACCACTAACCACCCACTGGCTCTATAGCCTGAACCACTAATCACTAACTGAACCACCACCACCCACTGGCTCTATAGCCTGAACCACCACTAATCACCCACTGGCTCTACCACTAGCCTGAACCACCACTAATCACCCACTGGCTCTATAGCCTGAACCACCACTAATCACCCACTGGCTCTATAGCCTGAACCACCACTAATCACCCACTGGCTCTATAGCCTGAACCACCACTAATCACCCACTGGCTCTATAGCCTGAACCACCACTAATCACCCACTGGCTCTATAGCCTGAACCACCACTAATCACCCACTGGCTCTATAGCCTGAACCACCACTAATCACCCACTGGCTCTATAGCCTGAACCACCACTAATCACCCACTGGCTCTATAGCCTGAACCACCACTAATCACCCACTGGCTCTATAGCCTGAACCACCACTAATCACCCACTGGCTCTATAGAACCACCACTGAACCACCACTAAATCACCCACTGGCTCTATAGCCTGAACCACCACTAATCACTAATCACCCACTGGCTCTATAGCCTGAACCACCACTCACCCACTCTATAGCCTGAACCACCACTAATCACCCACTGGCTCTATAGCCTGAACCACCACTAATCACCCACTGGCTCTATAGCCTGAACCACCACTAAACACCCACTGGCTCTATAGCCTGAACCACCACTAATCACCCACTGGCTCTATAGCCTGAACCACCACTAAACACCCACTGGCTCTATAGCCTGAACCACCACTGAACCACCACTAAACCCACTGAACCAACCACCCATATAGCCTGAACCACCACTAATCACCCACTGGCTCTATAGCCTGAACCACCACTAAACACCCACTGGCTCTATAGCCTGAACCACCACTAATCACCCACTGGCTCTATAGCCTGAACCACCACTAATCACCCACTGGCTCTATAGCCTGACCACACTAATCACCCACCACTAACCACCCACTGGCTCTATAGCCTGAACCACCACTAATCACCCACTGGCTCTATAGCCTGAACCACCACTAATCACCCACTGGCTCTATAGCCTGAACCACCACTAATCACCCACTGGCTCTATAGCCTGAACCACCACTAATCACCCACTGGCTCTATAGCCTGAACCACCACTAATCACCCACTGGCTCTATAGCCTGAACCACCACTAATCACCCACTGGCTCTATAGCCTGAACCACCACTAACCACCCACTGGCTCTATAGCGTGAACCACCACTAAACACCCACTGGCTCTATAGCCTGAACCACCACTAATCACCCACTGAACCACCACTAAACACCCACTGGCTCTATAGCCTGAACCACCACTAACCACCCACTGGCTCTATAGCCTGAACCACCACTATAGCCTGAACCACCACTAATCACCCACTGGCTCTATAGCCTGAACCACCACTAAACACCCACTGGCTCTATAGCCTGAACCACCACTAATCCCCCACTGGCTCTATAGCCTGAACCACCCACTGGCTCTATAGACTGAACCACCACTAATCACCCACTGGCTCTATAGCCTGAACCACCACTAATCACCCACTGGCTCTATAGCCTGAACCACCCACTGGCTCTATAGACTGAACCACCACTAATCACCCACTGGCTCTATAGCCTGAACCACCACTAATCACCCACTGGCTCTATAGCCTGAACCACCCACTGGCTCTATAGCCTGAACCACCACTAATCACCCACTGGCTCTATAGCCTGAACCACCACTAATCACCCACTGGCTCTATAGCCTGAACCACCACTAATCACCCACTGGCTCTATAGCCTGAACCACCACTAATCACCCACTGGCTCTATAGCCTGAACCACCACTAATCACCCACTGGCTCTATAGCCTGAACCACCACTAATCACCCACTGGCTCTATAGCCTGAACCACCACTAATCACCCACTGGCTCTATAGCCTGAACCACCACTAACCACCCACTGGCTCTATAGCGTGAACCACCACTAAACACCCACTGGCTCTATAGCCTGAACCACCACTAACCACCCACTGGCTCTATAGCGTGAACCACCACTAATCCCCACTGGCTCTATAGAACCACCACTGAACCCACTCACTAATCACCCACTGGCTCTATAGCCTGAACCACCACTAAACACCCACTGGCTCTATAGCCTGAACCACCACTAATCACCCACTGGCTCTATAGCCTGAACCACCACTAATCACCCACTGGCTCTATAGCCTGAACCACCACTAATCACCCACTGGCTCTATAGCCTGAACCACCACTAATCACCCACTGGCTCTAATAGCCTGCCTGAACCACCACCACCCACTGGCTCTATAGACTGAACCACCACTAATCACCCACTGGCTCTATAGCCTGAACCACCACTAATCACCCACTGGCTCTATAGCCTGAACCACCACTAATCACCCACTGGCTCTATAGCCTGAACCACCACTAAACACCCACTGCTCTATAGCCTCTGTCTCTATAGCCTGAACCACCACTAATCACCCACTGGCTCTATAGCCTGAACCACCACTAATCACCCACTGGCTCTATAGCCTGAACCACCACTAACTAAACACCCACTGGCTCTATAGCCTGAACCACCACTAATCACCCACTGGCTCTATAGCCTGAACCACCACTAATCACCCACTGGCTCTATAGCCTGAACCACCACTAAAACACACCACTGGCTCTATAGCCTGAACCACCACTAACCACCCACTGGCTCTATAGCCTGAACCACCACTAAACACCCACTGGCTCTATAGCCTGAACCACCACTAATCACCCACTGGCTCTATAGCCTGAACCACCACTAATCACCCACTGGCTCTATAGCCTGAACCACCACTAATCCCCCACTGGCTCTATAGCCTGAAACCACCACTAATCACCCACTGGCTCTATAGCCTGAACCACCACTAATCACCCACTGGCTCTATAGCCTGAACCACCACTAATCACCCACTGGCTCTATAGCCTGAACCACCACTAATCACCCACTGGCTCTAATATAGCTCCTGAACCACCACTAATCACCCACTGGCTCTATAGCCTGAACCACCACTAAACACCCACTGGCTCTATAGCCTGAACCACCACTAATCACCCACTGGCTCTGAACCACCACTAGCTCTGAACCACCACTAATCACCCACTGGCTCTATAGCCTGAACCACCACTAATCACCCACTGGCTCTATAGCCTGAACCACCACTAATCACCCACTGGCTCTATAGCCTGAACCACCACTAATCACCCACTGGCTCTATAGCCTGAACCACCACTAATCACCCACCCTATACTGGCTCACCCTATAGCCTGAACCACCACTAATCACCCACTGGCTCTATAGCCTGAACCACCACTAATCACCCACTGGCTCTATAGCCTGAACCACCACTAATCACCCACTGGCTCTATAGCCTGAACCACCACTAACCACCCACTGGCTCTATAGCCTGAACCACCACTAATCACCCACTGGCTCTATAGCCTGAACCACCACTAATCACCCACTGGCTCTATAGCCTGAACCACCACTAATCACCCACTGGCTCTATAGCCTGAACCACCACTAACCACCATCACCCACTGGCTCTATAGCCTGAACCACCACTAAACACCCACTGGCTCTATAGCCTGAACCACCACTAATCACCCACTGGCTCTATAGCCTGAACCACCACTAATCACCCACTGGCTCTATAGCCTGAACCACCACTAATCCCCACTGGCTCTATAGCCTGAACCACCACTAATCACCCACTGGCTCTATAGCCTGAACCACCACTAATCACCCACTGGCTCTATAGCCTGAACCACTGGCTCACTAACCACCCACTGGCTCTATAGCCTGAACCACCACTAATCTAATCCCCACTGGCTCTATAGCCTGAACCACCACTAATCACCCACTGGCTCTATAGCCTGAACCACCACTAAACACCCACTGGCTCTATAGCCTGAACCACCACTAATCCCCCACTGGCTCTATAGCCTGAACCACCACTAATCACCCACTGGCTCTATAGCCTGAACCACCACTAATCACCCACTGGCTCTATAGCCTGAACCACCACTAATCACCCACTGGCTCTATAGCCTGAACCACCACTAACCACCCACTGGCTCTATAGCCTGAACCACCACTAATCACCCACTGGCTCTATAGCCTGAACCACCACTAATCACCCACTGGCTCTATAGCCTGAACCACCACTAATCACCCACTGGCTCTATAGCCTGAACCACCACTAATCACCCACTGGCTCTATAGCCTGAACCACCACTAATCACCCACTGGCTCTATAGCCTGAACCACCACTAATCACCCACTGGCTCTATAGCCTGAACCACCACTAATCACCCACTGGCTCTATAGCCTGAACCACCACTAAACACCCACTGGCTCTATAGCCTGAACCACCACTAATCACCCACTGGCTCTATAGCCTGAACCACCACTAAACACCCACTGGCTCTATAGCCTGAACCACCACTAATCACCCACTGAACCACCACTAATCACCCACTCTATAGCCTGAACCACCACTAATCACCCACTGGCTCTATAGCCTGAACCACCACTAAACACCCACTGGCTCTATAGCCTGAACCACCACTAACCACCCACTGGCTCTATAGCCTGAACCACCACTAAACACCCACTGGCTCTATAGCCTGAACCACCACTAAACACCCACTGGCTCTATAGCCTGAACCACCACTAATCACCCACTGGCTCTATAGCCTGAACCACCACTAATCACCCACTAAACACCCACTGGCTCTATAGCCTGAACCACCACTAATCACCCACTGGCTCTATAGCCTGAACCACCACTAATCACCCACTGGCTCTATAGCCTGAACCACCACTAACCACCCACTGGCTCTATAGCCTGAACCACCACTAATCACCCACTGGCTCTATAGCCTGAACCACCACTAACCACCCACTGGCTCTATAGCCTGAACCACCACTAAACACCCACTGGCTCTATAGCCTGAACCACCACTAAACACCCACTGGCTCTATAGCCTGAACCACCCACTGGCTCTATAGCCTGAACCACCCACTGGCTCTATAGCCTGAACCACCACTAATCACCCACTGGCTCTATAGCCTGAACCACCACTAACCACCCACTGGCTCTATAGCCTGAACCACCACTAAACACCCACTGGCTCTATAGCCTGAACCACCACTAAACACCCACTGGCACCCTATTCCCTATATGATCTGGTTAAAAGTAGTGCGCGATGTAGGGAACAGGGTGCCATTTGGGATGCAGACTCACTCACTCAGCCAGGCAGCTAAAGGACAGTAGGTGCCGGGGAAATAACTGGTACAGATCAGTATTCGTCATAGCAGTGGATAGAGAGTATAGGTTTTCATCTGCACCGCCAGTCCTCCACCTGGGACATCGAGATTCCTCCTCCGGTATAAAAATACATCTTTCCAAGCTACCTGGATCCAGAAAGGATTTATTTGACTCTTCTTGGCAAGAATATAAATATCTTGTAAACTACGGTTGGAGAAGGAAGGTACTGTAGAGGTATATACTGTTACCAGCACCACCTGACCTCATATAGAGGGTCGACAGAGACAGGTACTGTAGAGGTATATACTGTTCCCAGCACCACCTAACCTCATATAGAGGTTCGACAGAGAGAGAGGAGAGATGATGTTGAAGACTGTTTGACATGAAACAAGCAAGGGGTTTATAAACTCACTTCATTTCCACTGAAACAATTGGACATAACAAATGAACGAATCACGGAAACCCTGCCACATAACTGATCATATCGTCATGATGTATTTAACCACTAGGCTACCCTGCCGCCCCATCGTCATGATGTATTTAACCACTAGGCTACCCTGCCACCCCATCGTCATGATGTATTAACCACTAGGCTACCCTGCCACCCCATCGTCATGATGTATTTAACCACTAGGCTACCCTGCCACCCCATCGTCATGATGTATTTAACCACTAGGCTACCCTGCCACCCCATCATCATGATGTATTTAACCACTAGGCTACCCTGCCGCCCCATCGTCATGATGTATTTAACCACTAGGCTACCCTGCCGCCCCATCGTCATGATGTATTTAACCACTAGGCTACCCTGCCGCCCCATCGTCATGATGTATTTAACCACTAGGCTACCCTGCCGCCCCATCGTCATGATGTATTTAACCACTAGGCTACCCTGCCGCCCCATCGTCATGATGTATTTAACCACTAGGCTACCCTGCCGCCCCATCGTCATGATGTATTTAACCACTAGGCTACCCTGCCGCCCCATCGTCATGATGTATTTAACCACTAGGCTACCCTGCCGCCCCATCGTCATGATGTATTTAACCACTAGGCTACCCTGCCACCCCATCGTCATGATGTATTTAACCACTAGGCTACCCTGCCACCCCATCGTCATGATGTATTTAACCACTAGGCTACCCTGCCACCCCATCGTCATGATGTATTTATCCACTAGGCTACCCTGCCGCCCCATCGTCATGATGTATTTAACCACTAGGCTACCCTGCCACCCCATCGTCATGATGTATTTATCCACTAGGCTACCCTGCCACCCCCATCGTCATGATGTATTTAACCACTAGGCTACCCTGCCACCCCATCGTCATGATGTATTTAACCACTAGGCTACCCTGCCAACCCATCGTCATGATGTATTTAACCACTAGGCTACCCTGCCGCCCCATCGTCATGATGTATTTAACCACTAGGCTACCCTGCCACCCATCGTCATCGTCATGATGTATTTAACCACTAGGCTACCCTGCCACCCCATCGTCATGATGTATTTAACCACTAGGCTACCCTGCCAACCCATCGTCATGATGTATTTAACCACTAGGCTACCCTGCCGCCCCATCGTCATGATGTATTTAACCACTAGGCTACCCTGCCACCCCATCGTCATGATGTATTTAACCACTAGGCTACCCTGCCACCCCATCGTCATGATGTATTTAACCACTAGGCTACCCTGCCGCCCCATCGTCATGATGTATTTAACCACTAGGCTACCCTGGGACCCCATCGTCATGATGTATTTAACCACTAGGCTACCCTGCCAGGCCCCAATCGTCATGATGTATTTAATGTTCCCCTGCCACCCCATCGTCATGATGTATTTAACCACTAGGCTACCCTGCCACCCCATCGTCATGATGTATTTAACCACTAGGCTACCCTGCCGCCCCATCGTCATGATGTATTTAACCACTAGGCTACCCTGCCACCCCATCGTCATGATGTATTTAACCACTAGGCTACCCTGCCACCCCATCGTCATGATGTATTTATCTTCAGAAGGCATGAACATCACCACCAAAACATATATTCTCTACATGGAACTAGTCTGTGATATAAATGCTGATAAGGAGTTTTTCTTTTCTTTTTCGGGGTAAAATTGACTGATAAACAAACCATCCAGGATTTCTTTAACATTTGACAACAACAACAACAACAATAAGAAACAATCCCCAGGGGCTGATCATCTGGAGCCTGATCTGCTCAACAACAACAACAACAACAACAATAAGAAACCATCCCCAGGGGCTGATCATCTGGAGCCTGGTCTGCTCAACAACAACAACAATAAGAAACAATCCCCAGGGGCTGATCATCTCGAGCCTGGTCTGCTCAACAACAACAACAATAAGAAACAATCCCCAGGGGCTGATCATCTGGAGCCTGATCTGCTCAACAACAACAACAACAATAAGAAACAATCCCAAGGGGCTGATCATCTGGAGCCTGGTCTGCTCAACAACAACAACGATAAGAAACAATCCCCAGGGGCTGATCATCTGGAGCCTGGTCTGCTCAACAACAACAACAACAACAACAATAAGAAACAATCCCAAGGGGCTGATCATCTGTAGCCTGATCTGCTCAAGTGTACATCCATCTCTCCCTTTATTACTGGCTCAGTAGCCCACGTTTTTTAATTAACATTCTTATCAAGAAGTATTTCAAAAGCATTGAAATGTACATATGTGTTGCCACCCCCTAAAAGGGGGATTCAAATTATCTTGACAACTATCGTCCCATTTCAAGGTGTCACGACATCCGCCGAAGTTGGTCCCCCCCCCTCACCTTGTTCGGGCGGAGGTCAACCTCACCGGTTTTCTAGTCACCACCGATCCCATGTTTCATTTTTCGATTTGTTTCGTCTTCATTATACACACACCTGGTTTCCATTCCATAATCATTGTTCTCTATTTAACCCTCTGGTTTCCATTCCATAATCATTGTTCTCTATTTAACCCTCTGGTTTCCATTCCATAATCATTGTTCTCTATTTAACCCTCTGGTTTCCATTCCATAATCATTGTTCTCTATTTAACCCCCCTCTGGTTTCCATTCCATAATCATTGTTCTCTATTTAACCCTCTGGTTTCCATTCCATAATCATTGTTCTCTATTTAACCCTCTGGTTTCCATTCCATAATCATTGTTCTCTATTTAACCCTCTGGTTTCCATTCCATAATCATTGTTCTCTATTTAACCCTCTGGTTTCCATTCCATAATCATTGTTCTCTATTTAACCCTCTGGTTTCCATTCCATAATCATTGTTCTCTATTTAACCCTCTGGTTTCCATTCCATAATCATTGTTCTCTATTTAACCCTCTGGTTTCCATTCCATAATCATTGTTCTCTATTTAACCCTCTGGTTTCCATTCCATAATCATTGTTCTCTATTTAACCCTCTGGTTTCCATTCCATAATCATTGTTCTCTATTTAACCCTCTGGTTTCCATTCCATAATTCCATTTAATCTGGTTTCCATTCCATTCATTGTTCTCTATTTAACCCCCTCTGGTTTCCATTCCATAATCATTGTTCTCTATTTAACCCTCTGGTTTCCATTCCATAATCATTGTTCTCTATTTAACCCTCTGGTTTCCATTCCATAATCATTGTTCTCTATTTAACCCTCTGGTTTCCATTCCATAATCATTGTTCTCTATTTAACCCTCTGGTTTCCATTCCATAATCATTGTTCTCTATTTAACCCTCTGGTTTCCATTCCATAATCATTGTTCTCTATTTAACCCTCTGGTTTCCATTCCATAATCATTGTTCTCTATTTAACCCTCTGGTTTCCATTCCATAATCATTGTTCTCTATTTAACCCTCTGGTTTCCATTCCATAATCATTGTTCTCTATTTAACCCTCTGGTTTCCATTCCATAATCATTGTTCTCTATTTAACCCCTCTGGTTTCCATTCCATAATCATTGTTCTCTATTTAACCCTCTCTGGTTTCCATTCCATAATCATTGTTCTCTATTTAACCCTCTGGTTTCCATTCCATAATCATTGTTCTCTATTTAACCCCCTCTGGTTTCCATTCCATAATCATTGTTCTCTGGTTTCCATTTAATCATTGTTCTCCCCTCTGGTTTCCATTCCATAATCATTGTTCTCTATTTAACCCTCTGGTTTCCATTCCATAATCATTGTTCTCTATTTAACCCTCTGGTTTCCATTCCATAATCATTGTTCTCATAATCATTGTTCTCTATTTAACCCTCTGGTTTCCATTCCATAATCATTGTTCTCTATTTAACCCTCTGGTTTCCATTCCTCATTGTTCTCTATTTTTCTGGTTTCCATTCCATAATCATTGTTCTCTATTTAACCCCTCTGGTTTCCATTCCATAATCATTGTTCTCTATTTAACCCTCTGGTTTCCATTCCATAATCATTGTTCTCTATTTAACCCCCTCTGGTTTCCATTCCATAATCATTGTTCTCTATTTAACCCTCTGGTTTCCATTCCATAATCATTGTTCTCTATTTAACCCTCTGGTTTCCATTCCATAATCATTGTTCTCTATTTAACCCTCTGGTTTCCATTCCATAATCATTGTTCTCTATTTAACCCTCTGGTTTCCATTCCATAATCATTGTTCTCTATTTAACCCTCTGGTTTCCATTCCATAATCATTGTTCTCTATTTAACCCTCTGGTTTCCATTCCATAATCATTGTTCTCTATTTAACCCTCTGGTTTCCATTCCATAATCATTGTTCTCTATTTAACCCTCTGGTTTCCATTCCATAATCATTGTTCTCTATTTAACCCTCTGGTTTCCATTCCATAATCATTGTTCTCTATTTAACCCTCTGGTTTCCATTCCATAATCATTGTTCTCTATTTAACCCTCTGGTTTCCATTCCATAATCATTGTTCTCTATTTAACCCTCTGGTTTCCATTCCATAATCATTGTTCTCTATTTAACCCTCTGGTTTCCATTCCATAATCATTGTTCTCTATTTAACCCTCTGGTTTCCATTCCATAATCATTGTTCTCTATTTAACCCTCTGGTTTCCATTCCATAATCATTGTTCTCTATTTAACCCTCTGGTTTCCATTCCATAATCATTGTTCTCTATTTAACCCTCTGGTTTCCATTCCATAATCATTGTTCTCTATTTAACCCTCTGGTTTCCATTCCATAATCATTGTTCTCTATTTAACCCTCTGGTTTCCATTCCATAATCATTGTTCTCTATTTAACCCTCTGGTTTCCATTCCATAATCATTGTTCTCTATTTAACCCTCTGGTTTCCATTCCATAATCATTGTTCTCTATTTAACCCTCTGGTTTCCATTCCATAATCATTGTTCTCTATTTAACCCTCTGGTTTCCATTCCATAATCATTGTTCTCTATTTAACCCTCTGGTTTCCATTCCATAATCATTGTTCTCTATTTAACCCTCTGGTTTCCATTCCATAATCATTGTTCTCTATTTAACCCTCTGGTTTCCATTCCATAATCATTGTTTCCATTCTGGTTTCCATTCCATAATCATTGTTCTCTATTTAACCCTCTGGTTTCCATTCCATAATCATTGTTCTCTATTTAACCCTCTGGTTTCCATTCCATAATCATTGTTCTCTATTTAACCCTCTGGTTTCCATTCCATAATCATTGTTCTCTATTTAACCCTCTGGTTTCCATTCCATAATCATTGTTCTCTATTTAACCCTCTGGTTTCCATTCCATAATCATTGTTCTCTATTTAACCCCCTCTGGTTTCCATTCCATAATCATTGTTCTCTATTTAACCCCCTCTGGTTTCCATTCCATAATCATTGTTCTCTATTTAACCCCCTCTGGTTTCCATTCCATAATCATTGTTCTCTATTTAACCCCCCTCTGGTTTCCATTCCATAATCATTGTTCTCTATTTAACCCCCCTCTGGTTTCCATTCCATAATCATTGTTCTCTATTTAACCCCCCTCTGGTTTCCATTCCATAATCATTGTTCTCTATTTAACCCCCCTCTGGTTTCCATTCCATAATCATTGTTCTCTATTTAACCCCCTCTGGTTTCCATTCCATAATCATTGTTCTCTATTTAACCCCTCTGGTTTCCATTCCATAATCATTGTTCTCTATTTAACCCCCTCTGGTTTCCATTCCATAATCATTGTTCTCTATTTAACCCCCTCTGGTTTCCATTCCATAATCATTGTTCTCTATTTACCCCTCTGGTTTCCATTCCATAATCATTGTTCTCTATTTAACCCTCTGGTTTCCATTCCATAATCATTGTTCTCTATTTAACCCTCTGGTTTCCATTCCATAATCATTGTTCTCTATTTAACCCTCTGGTTTCCATTCCATAATCATTGTTCTCTATTTAACCCTCTGGTTTCCATTCCATAATCATTGTTCTCTATTTAACCCTCTGGTTTCCATTCCATAATCATTGTTCTCTATTTAACCCTCTGGTTTCCATTCCATAATCATTGTTCTCTATTTAACCCTCTGGTTTCCATTCCATAATCATTGTTCTCTATTTAACCCTCTGGTTTCCATTCCATAATCATTGTTCTCTATTTAACCCTCTGGTTTCCATTCCATAATCATTGTTCTCTATTTAACCCTCTGGTTTCCATTCCATAATCATTGTTCTCTATTTAACCCTCTGGTTTCCATTCCATAATCATTGTTCTCTATTTAACCCTCTGGTTTCCATTCCATAATCATTGTTCTCTATTTAACCCTCTGGTTTCCATTCCATAATCATTGTTCTCTATTTAACCCTCTGGTTTCCATTCCATAATCATTGTTCTCTATTTAACCCTCTGGTTTCCATTCCATAATCATTGTTCTCTATTTAACCCTCTGGTTTCCATTCCATAATCATTGTTCTCTATTTAACCCTCTGGTTTCCATTCCATAATCATTGTTCTCTATTTAACCCTCTGGTTTCCATTCCATAATCATTGTTCTCTATTTAACCCTCTGGTTTCCATTCCATAATCATTGTTCTCTATTTAACCCTCTGGTTTCCATTCCATAATCATTGTTCTCTATTTAATTCCATAATCCCTCTGGTTTCCATTCCATAATCATTGTTCTCTATTTAACCCTCTGGTTTCCATTCCATAATCATTGTTCTCTATTTAACCCTCTGGTTTCCATTCCATAATCATTGTTCTCTATTTAACCCCCTCTGGTTTCCATTCCATAATCATTGTTCTCTATTTAACCCCCCTCTGGTTTCCATTCCATAATCATTGTTCTCTATTTAACCCTCTGGTTTCCATTCCATAATCATTGTTCTCTATTTAACCCTCTGGTTTCCATTCCATAATCATTGTTCTCTATTTAACCCTCTGGTTTCCATTCCATAATCATTGTTCTCTATTTAACCCCCCTCTGGTTTCCATTCCATAATCATTGTTCTCTATTTAACCCTCTGGTTTCCATTCCATAATCCTATTTAACCCTCTGGTTTCCATTCCATAATCATTGTTCTCTATTTAACCCTCTGGTTTCCATTCCATAATCATTGTTCTCTATTTAACCCCCTCTGGTTTCCATTCCATAATCATTGTTCTCTATTTAACCCCCCTCTGGTTTCCATTCCATAATCATTGTTCTCTATTTAACCCTCTGGTTTCCATTCCATAATCATTGTTCTCTATTTAACCCTCTGGTTTCCATTCCATAATCATTGTTCTCTATTTAACCCTCTGGTTTCCATTCCATAATCATTGTTCTCTATTTAACCCTCTGGTTTCCATTCCATAATCATTGTTCTCTATTTAACCCCCCTCTGGTTTCCATTCCATAATCATTGTTCTCTATTTAACCCTCTGGTTTCCATTCCATAATCATTGTTCTCTATTTAACCCTCTGGTTTCCATTCCATAATCATTGTTCTCTATTTAACCCCCCTCTGGTTTCCATTCCATAATCATTGTTCTCTATTTAACCCTCTGGTTTCCATTCCATAATCATTGTTCTCTATTTAACCCTCTGGTTTCCATTCCATAATCATTGTTCTCTATTTAACCCCCCTCTGGTTTCCATTCCATAATCATTGTTCTCTATTTAACCCCCCTCTGGTTTCCATTCCATAATCATTGTTCTCTATTTAACCCTCTGGTTTCCATTCCATAATCATTGTTCTCTATTTAACCCTCTGGTTTCCATTCCATAATCATTGTTCTCTATTTAACCCTCTGGTTTCCATTCCATAATCATTGTTCTCTATTTAACCCTCTGGTTTCCATTCCATAATCATTGTTCTCTATTTAACCCTCTGGTTTCCATTCCATAATCATTGTTCTCTATTTAACCCTCTGGTTTCCATTCCATAATCATTGTTCTCTATTTAACCCTCTGGTTTCCATTCCATAATCATTGTTCTCTATTTAACCCTCTGGTTTCCATTCCATAATCATTGTTCTCTATTTATCATTCTCCTCTATTTAACCCTCTGGTTTCCATTCCATAATCATTGTTCTCTATTTAACCCCCCTCTGGTTTCCATTCCATAATCATTGTTCTCTATTTAACCCCCTCTGGTTTCCATTCCATAATCATTGTTCTCTATTTAATAATCCCTATTTCTGGTTTCCATTCCATAATCATTGTTCTCTATTTAACCCTCTGGTTTCCATTCCATAATCATTGTTCTCTATTTTTCCCCTCTGGTTTCCATTCCATAATCATTGTTCTCTATTTAACCCTCTGGTTTCCATTCCATAATCATTGTTCTCTATTTAACCCTCTGGTTTCCATTCCATAATCATTGTTCTCTATTTAACCCTCTGGTTTCCATTTAATCATTGTTCTCTATTTAACCCTCTGGTTTCCATTCCATAATCATTGTTCTCTATTTAACCCCCCTCTGGTTTCCATTCCATAATCATTGTTCTCTATTTAACCCCCCTCTGGTTTCCATTCCATAATCATTGTTCTCTATTTAACCCTCTGGTTTCCATTCCATAATCATTGTTCTCTATTTAACCCTCTGGTTTCCATTCCATAATCATTGTTCTCTATTTAACCCTCTGGTTTCCATTCCATAATCATTGTTCTCTATTTAACCCTCTGGTTTCCATTCCATAATCCATAATCATTGTTTCATTCATAATCATATTTAACCCCCTCTGGTTTCCATTCCATAATCATTGTTCTCTATTTAACCCCCTCTGGTTTCCATTCCATAATCATTGTTCTCTGGTTTATTTAATCATTGTTCTCCCTCTGGTTTCCATTCCATAATCATTGTTCTCTATTTAACCCTCTGGTTTCCATTCCATAATCATTGTTCTCTATTTAACCCCCCTCTGGTTTCCATTCCATAATCATTGTTCTCTATTTAACCCTCTGGTTTCCATTCCATAATCATTGTTCTCTATTTAACCCTCTGGTTTCCATTCCATAATCATTGTTCTCTATTTAACCCTCTGGTTTCCATTCCATAATCATTGTTCTCTATTTAACCCTCTGGTTTCCATAATAAAAGGTTAAATAAAAAAAAAATGACATGTTTATTGTGTTGAATTATATTGTTTTATACACGTGTATGTTTGTTTATTCTGTATTTATAGTCATGTGTACCAAGACTCTCTCGTAAAAGAGATGTTTTAATCTCAATATGACTCCCTGTTTAAATATTAAGGTTAAATAAAATGTTTTTAAAAAAAAAATAAGGACAGAAACACTGCAGGAGAAAATATCTCTATGGGGTCTTGACATTTTACAAATCATCTCCAGACCAATTCCGTGGAACCAATCCTGGCAAAATTGGACGATGATGGATTTCAGAATGTTCCTCTGTGATTATGGATTTAGGTAATGTAGGTACCTGGACTGCCAGACAGCCCAAATACATAGGGACAAGCCTGTAAATGCTCTCTCACTCACACGTCCATTACTATACACACGCACACACACACACACACACACACACACACACTACTATATGCAGACACACACACATCCATTACTACAAGCGCATGCACCCCCCCCACACACACACTTCCATTTCTATATGCACCACCAGATGTCCTGAAGTGGAGGACATATGGGACATGACTGATTTGAGCTCAAGAAAATTGTGTGGGAATTTATTCCTGCAAGTTTGAGCTAAGAGCTGTGAAAAGGCTGACACTATGAGAAGATGTCCAACTGAGCTGGCCTTGGACTGGACCGGTTCTGTCTGACAGGAGACTGAGCTGGCCTTGGACTGGACCGGTTCTGTCTGACTGGAGACTGAGCTGGCCTTGGACTGGACCGGTTCTGTCTGACAGGAGACTGAGCTGGCCTTGGACTGGACCGGTTCTGTCTGACTGGAGACTGAGCTGGCCTTGGACTGGACCGGTTCTGTCTGACTGGAGACTGAGGTGGCCTTGGACTGGACCGGTTCTGTCTGACTGGAGACTGAGGTGGCCTTGGACTGGACCGGTTCTGTCTGACTGGAGACTGAGCTGGCCTTGGACTGGACCAGTTCTGTCTGACAGGAGACTGAGCTGGCCTTGGACTGGACCGGTTCTGTCTGACAGGAGACTGAGCTGGCCTTGGACTGGACCGGTTCTGTCTGACTGGAGACTGAGCTGGCCTTGGACTGGACCGGTTCTGTCTGACTGGAGACTGAGGTGGACTGGACCGGTTCTGTCTGACAGGAGACTGAGCTGGCCTTGGACTGGACCGGTTCTGTCTGACTGGAGACTGAGCTGGCCTTGGACTGGACCGGTTCTCTTGAACGGAGACTAAGGTGGACCCGACCGGTTCTGTCTGACTGGAGACTGAGGTGGACTGGACCGGTTCTGTCTGACTGGAGACTGAGGTGGACTGGACCGGTGCTGTCTGACTGGAGACTGAGGTGGACTGGACCGGTTCTCTCTGAATGGAGACTGAGCTGGCCTTGGACTGGACTGGTTCTGTCTGACTGGAGACTAAGGTGGACTGGACCAGTTCTCTCTGACAGGGGACTGAGGTGGCCTTGGACTGGACCGGTTCACTCTCTCAACAGGTAGATCGGTGGAACACTCTCTCAACAGGTAGATCGGTGGAACACTCTCCCAACAGGTAGATCGGTGGAACACTCTCTCAACAGGTAGAACGGTGGAACACTCTCCCGGTGGAACACAGGTAGATCGGTGGAACACTCTCCCAACAGGTAGATCGGTGGAACACTCTCCCAACAGGTAGATCCCAACAGTGGAACACTCTCTCAACAGGTAGATCAGTGGAACACTCTCCCAACAGGTAGATCAGTGGAACACTCTCTCAACAGGTAGATCAGTGGAACAGGTAGATCTCTCCCAACAGGTAGATCGGTGGAACACTCTCAACAGGTAGATCCCACTCTCCCAACAGGTAGATCGGTGGAACACTCTCCCAACAGGTAGATCGGTGGAACACTCTCCCAACAGGTAGATCGGTGGAACACTCTCCCAACAGGTAGATCGGTGGAACACTCTCTCCAACAGGTAGATCAGTGGAACACTCTCCCAACAGGTAGATCAGTGGAACACTCTCCCAACAGGTAGATCAGTGGTAGATCGGTGGAACACTCTCCCAACAGGTAGACTCTCCCAACAGTGGAACACTCTCCCAACAGGTAGATCAGTGGAACACTCTCCCAACAGGGATCAGTGGAACACTCTCTCAACAGGTAGATCAGTGGAACACTCTCCAACAGGTAGATCAGTGGAACACTCTCCCAACAGGTAGATCAGTGGAACACTCTCCCAACAGGTAGATCAGTGGAACACTCTCCCAACAGGTAGATCAGTGGAACACTCTCAGATGGAACACTCCAGGCATTCAGTTCATGTTTTTTACTCAGTAGAGGTTTGGTGAAGATTCAGTTTAAAAAAAGGGCTTGTTTTGACAGGGAACTGTACTGCGGGGATACAGCAGGATACCACTTCCTGGTTGTATTGAAACCAATCATCGTGGTTGGTGAAGGCCTTGCTGTGGAGAGAGGATTAGGTGTTTATATCAGTCCCAAATGACACCCTATTCTCTATATAGTGCACTACTTTAGACCAGAGCCCAATGGAGAATACATATGGAAAAGGGAGCCATTTGGGATGCATCCCTATAAACCAGTCGTGTGGATACTGATTTCCTCCTGCTACCGGCTGTGTGATGCGGGTCAGATGACAGGCCAGTTAATTGATTGGCTCGCATTCAATTAGCGCATGTTAACAGTTTTGGAGCTCCCGAGTGGCGCAGTGGTCTAAGGCCCTGCATCTCGGTGTTAGAGGCGTCACTACAGATCCTGGTTCAATTGGTCTAAGGCCCTGCATCTCAGTGTTAGAGGCGTCACTACAGATCCTGGTTCAATTGGTCTAAGGCCCTGCATCTCAGTGTTAGAGGCGTCACTACAGATCCTGGTTCAATTGAAAATAAGGCCCTGCATCTCAGTGTTGCCTAGTTAAGATCCTGGTTCAATTAAAATAAGGCCCAGTCAATTGGTGTTAGAGACTCCCATGATATCCTGGTCAATTGGTCTAAGGCCCTGCATCTCAGTGTTAGAGGCGGACTCCCAGATCCTGGTTCAATTGGTCAATTGAACACTGGTGCAATTCAGGCAGTTAACCCACTGATCCTACATTCAATTGTTTAAAAAATAAGAATTTATATTAAAAACTGATTTACCAGTTAAATATAGGTTAAATCAAAAATTCCAAATAAAAAATATTTCAATTGAACGGAGACTCCTGTTTTGAGTCAATTGAACAGGAGTCTTTTCCCACCAGGTTGAGCTACTTGACATCTTGAACGGAGACTCCAATGATAACAGTCAGTTGAACCAGGAATACCCAGATAACAGTCAATTGAACGGAGTATCCTGGAATTGAACGGAGGAACCCTAAAATGATAACAGTCAATGGAACTAGGACACTGTTATAATAACACTCTTTTGAACGGAGGTCCCATGATAACAGCTTTTTCAATTTCTGGTAGCCCTTTACACCTGGTGCAAATTCATGCATTTACTCCCAGTGATGCCATTCAGGACAAGCTACCTCCTTGGTCCAGGAAAAAAATTTATTCAGCCGGCTGATTTTAAAATTATCCCACCAATTGTATGGTTGACAATCAGCCAGCTGATTCCAAATATTAAACCACATTTTAATTTTCCAGTCCTGTTTTGAGGAGAGCCAGATGAGTCTTTCCCACCAGGTTGAGCTACTTGACATCTTGAACAGCCATCCAATGAGCCATCCAGTTGCCATGGTAATCCCAGGAAGAGGAGAGTAGAAAGTATCCTGGAATTGACAGTCTGAGGGAACCCTTCATTTTCATCCCAAATGGAATCCTAACCACTGTTAAAGTGCACTGATTCTTTTGATCACAGACAGGATTTTTCACCCATTCTCTGGTTAAGCTCTTTAGGGCCCTGGTCAAAATGGTCTTATAAAAGGGACCAGGGGATTCTCATTCAGACGAGGCTGATTCCTCCTGGACAGGATGGTCTCCTTGAGGATTTGAGCCGGCTGATTCTCTATTACCCACGGACAGGATGGTCTGAGGAAAGAGCCAGCTGATTCTCTATTACCACAGACAGGATGGTCTGAGGAAAGAGCCAGCTGATTCTCTATTACCCATGGACAGGATGGTCTGAGGAAAGAGCCAGCTGATTCTCTATTACCACAGAAAGGATGGTCTGAGGAAAGAGCCAGCTGATTCTCTATTACCACAGAAAGGATGGTCTGAGGAAAGAGCCAGCTGATTCTCTATTACCACAGACAGGATGGTCTGAGGGTGAACTGGGGAAAGAGCCGGCTGATTCTCTATTACCACAGACAGGATGGTCTGAGGAAAGAGCCAGCTGATTCTCTATTACCACGGACAGGATGGTCTGAGGAAAGAGCCAGCTGATTCTCTATTACCACAGACAGGATGGTCTGAGGAAAGAGCCAGCTGATTCTCTATTACTACGGACAGGATGGTCTGAGGGTGAACTGGGAAAGAGCCGGCTGATTCTCTATTACCACAGACAGGATGGTCTGAGGAAAGAGCCGGCTGATTCTCTATTACCACAGACAGGATGGTCTGGGGAAAGAGCCGGCTGATTCTCTATTACCACGGACAGGATGGTCTGAGGAAAGAGCCGGCTGATTCTCTATTACCACGGACAGGATGGTCTGAGGAAAGAGCCGGCTGATTCTCTATTACCACAGACAGGATGGTCTGAGGAAAGAGCCGGCTGATTCTCTATTACCACAGACAGGATGGTCTGAGGAAAGAGCCAGCTGATTCTCTATTACCACGGACAGGATGGTCTGAGGGTGAACTGGGGAAAGAGCCGGCTGATTCTCTATTACCACAGACAGGATGGTCTGAGGAAAGAGCCAGCTGATTCTCTATCACCACAGACAGGATGGTCTGAGGTTGAACTGGGGAAAGAGCTGGCTGATTCTCTATTACCACAGACAGGATGGTCTGAGGAAAGAGCCAGCTGATTCTCTATTACCACGGACAGGATGGTCTGAGGAAAGAGCCAGCTGATTCTCTATTACCACAGACAGGATGGTCTGAGGAAAGAGCCAGCTGATTCTCTATTACCACAGACAGGATGGTCTGAGGAAAGAGCCACCTGATTCTCTATTACCACAGACAGGATGGTCTGAGGAAAGAGCCAGCTGATTCTCTATTACCACAGACAGGATGGTCTGAGGGTGAACTGGGGAAAGAGCCAGCTGATTCTCTATTACCACAGACAGGATGGTCTGAGGAAAGAGCCTGCTGATTCTCTATTACCACGGACAGGATGGTCTGAGGAAAGAGCCAGCTGATTCTCTATTACCACAGACAGGATGGTCTGAGGAAAGAGCCAGCTGATTCTCTATTACCACGGACAGGATGGTCTGAGGGTGAACTGGGGAAAGAGCCAGCTGATTCTCTATTACCACAGACAGGATGGTCTTAGGAAAGAGCCAGCTGATTCTCTATTACCACGGACAGGATGGTCTGAGGAAAGAGCCAGCTGATTCTCTGTTACCACAGACAGGATGGTCTGTGGGTGAACTGGGGAAAGAGCCAGCTGATTCTCTGTTACCACAGACAGGATGGTCTGAGGGTGAACTGGGGAAAGAGCCGGCTGATTCTCTATTACCACAGACAGGATGGTCTGAGGGTGAACTGGGGGAAAGAGCTTGTGTTTCAACACAGATGTCGTAGGTTACTTCAGGTTACAGCTATACAGGCTTTACTCTGATTGACACCAAACTATACAGGCTTTACTCTCTGATTAAATAACACCGAACTATACAGGCGCTACTCTCTGATTAAATAACACCAAAATATACAGGCTCTACTCTCTGATTAAATGACAACAAACTATACAGGCTCTACACTCTGATTAAATAACACCAAACTATTCAGGCTCTACTCTCTGATTAAATGACACCAAACTATTCAGGCTCTACACTCTGATTAAATAACACCAAACTATTCAGGCTCTACTCTCTGATTAAATGACACCAAACTAATATCCCTCTGACATATTGAGCTCCTGCTTCAGCGAGAGAGAAGGGGGAAAGAGAGCGAGGGGGACCGAGAAGGGGGAGAGAGAGCGAGGGGGACCGAGAAGGGTGAGGGGGGGGGGTGGAGAGAAAGATAGAGAAATCCTGTAGTCTAATTAAATAGCCTATTGCCCCTACTGCATGGGACAGCGATGCCCTGTTTGCTCAGCCAATCCTCATTCGACTTAGAAGAAAGACAAATATAGTAGGTGGTCTTTGAAAAGGGTAGTCTACGCCAAAAGGAATCACTCTGCTCAGCCTGGTCCCAGATTCTGTTTGTGTTGTCGTGACAACGACCACGGGAGCGGGCTTATTCAGCACAAACAGTCTGTATCAAGCATCTTGGATCAGGTCACTCCTGTCCTTATAATCCTATTGATTATGATGCAAGAGACTAAACTGACCCGAGAACAGCACTGCAACTGAGATGTATGATAGGGCTAGCCTATATGACGTTCATCTCAACTTTCAGGGGAAGGTTAAAGGGGAAGGTTAAAGGAATGTTCTTTCAGGGGAAGGTTAAAGGGGAATGTTCTTTCAGGGGAAAGTTAAAGGTTAAAGGGGAAGGTTAAATGGGAATGTTAAAGGAATGTGCTTTCAGGGGAAGGTTAAAGGGGAAGGTTAAAGGAATGTTCATTCAGGGGAAGGTTAAAGGGGAAGGTTCTTTCAGGGGAAGGTTAAAGGAACGTGCTTTCAGGGGAAGGTTAAAGGAACGTTCTTTCAGGGGAAGGTTAAAGGAACGTTCTTTCAGGGGAAGGTTAAAGGAACGTTCTTTCAGGGGAAGGTTAAAGGAACGTTCTTTCAGGGAAGGTTAAAGGCGTTCTTTCAGGGGAAGGTTAAAGGAACGTTCTTTCAGGGGAAGGTTAAAGGAACGTTCTTTCAGGGGAAGGTTAAAGGAACGTTCTTTCAGGGGAAGGTTAAAGGAACGTTCTTTCAGGGGAAGGTTAAAGGAACGTTCTTTCAGGGGAAGGTTAAAGGAACGTTCTTTCAGGGGAAGGTTAAAGGAATGTTCTTTCAGGGGAAGGTTAAAGGGGAAGGTTAAAGGAATGTTCTTTCAGGGGAAGGTTAAAGGAACGTTCTTTCAGGGGAAGGTTAAAGGGGAATGTTCTTTCAGGGGAAGGTTAAAGGGGAAGGTTAAAGGAATGTTCTTTCAGGGGAAGGTTAAAGGAACGTTCTTTCAGGGGAAGGTTAAAGGAATGTTCTTTCAGGGGAAGGTTAAAGGGGAAGGTTAAAGGAATGTTCTTTCAGGGGAAGGTTAAAGGAACGTTCTTTCAGGGGAAGGTTAAAGGAATGGTCTTTCAGGGGAAGGTTAAAGGGGTAGTCTAGACGATCCTCTCCGCCAATCAAATATATTTACATATGTATCGATGCACCTAGCAACGATCAGACTGAGCACTTCAATGGCAAAAAGGAGGCTCAGGGAAATAAATTATAAAACAGATACACCCTATTCCCTACACACACACACACACACACACACACACACACACACACACACACACACACACACACCACACACACACACACACACACACCACACACACGCACACACACACACCACACACACACACACACACACCACACACACACACACCAACAACTAAACAAAACAACATACACACACCAACAACTAAACAGGACAACATCTAACACACACACCAACAACATCTAACACACACACACACCAACAACTAAACAGGACAACATCTAACACACACACCAAACACATCTAACACACACACACACACACCAACAACTATACAGGAGAGCATCAAACACACACACCAACAACTAAACAGGACAACATCTAACACACACACCAAACACATCTAACACACACACACACACCAACAACTATACAGGAGAGCATCAAACACACACACCAACAACTAAACAGGACAACATCAAACACACACACCAACAAGTAAACAGGACAACACACACACACAACAACCATACAGGACCACACACACACACACACACACACACCAACCACCATACAGGACAACACACACACACACCAACCACTATACAGGACAGCATCAAACACACACACACACCAACAACTATACAGGACAGCATCAAAACACACACACACACACACCAACAACTATACAGGACAGCATCAAACACACACACACACACTCTCTAACCCTGTCACCATGCATACAGACTAAACAGTCAAAATAATGGATTTCACAGTCAATTTGGTGAAGAATTCAATAAGGAATCAGACTATTGTTACTGTATAATGACTGAATTCAGACTGTATTATGGCTGAATTCAGACTGTATTGTTACTGTATAATGGCTGAATTCAGACTGTATTGTTACTGTATAATGGCTGGATTCAATAAGGATTCAGACTGTATTGTTACTGTATCATGGCTGAATTCAATAAGGATTCAGACTGTATTGTTACTGTATAATGGCTGGATTCAGACTGTATTGTTACTGTATAATGGCTGGATTCAGACTGTATTGTTACTGTATAATGGCTGGATTCAGACTGTATTGTTACTGTATAATGGCTGAATTCAATAAGGATTCAGACTGTATTGTTACTGTATAATGGCTGAATTCAATAAGGTTGTATTGTTACTGTATAATAATGGCTGAATTCAGACTGTATTGTTACTGTATAATGACTGAATTCAATAAGGTTGTATTGTTAACACCATGTGTGGATTCAATAAGGTTGTATTGTTACTGTATAATGGCTGAATTCAGACTGTATTGTTACTGTATAATAATGGCTGAATTCAGACTATTGTTACTGTATAATAATGGCTGAATTCAGACTATTGTTACTGTATAATAATGGCTGAATTCAGACTGTATTGTTACTGTATAATGGCTGAATTCAATAAGGTTGTATTGTTACTGTATAATGGCTGAATTCAGACTGTATTGTTACTGTATAATAATGGCTGAATTCAGACTGTATTGTTACTGTATAATGGCTGGATTCAGACTATTGTTACTGTATAATGGCTGAATTCAGACTGTATTGTTACTGTATAATGGCTGGATTCAGACTATTGTTACTGTATAATGGCTGGATTCAGACTGTATTGTTACTGTATAATGGCTGAATTCAGACTGTATTGTTACTGTATAATGGCTGGATTCAGACTGTATTGTTACTGTATAATAATGGCTGAATTCAGACTGTATTGTTACTGTATAATGGCTGGATTCAGACTGTATTGTTACTGTATAATAATGGCTGGATTCAGACTGTATTGTTACTGTATAATAATGGCTGGATTCAGACTGTATTGTTACTGTATAATAATGGCTGGATTCAGACTGTATTGTTACTGTATAATAATGGCTGGATTCAGACTGTATTGTTACTGTATAATAATGGCTGAATTCAGACTGTATTGTTACTGTATAATGGCTGAATTCAGACTATATTGTTACTGTATAATGGCTGAATTCAGACTGTATTGTTACTGTATAATGGCTGAATTCAGACTGTATTGTTACTGTATAATAATGGCTGAATTCAGACTGTATTGTTACTGTATAATGGCTGAATTCAGACTGTATTGTTACTGTATAATGGCTGGATTCAGACTGTATTGTTTCTGTATAATAATGGCTGGATTCAGACTATTGTTACTGTATAATGGCTGGATTCAGACTGTATTGTTACTGTATAATGGCTGAATTCAATAAGGATTCAGACTGTATTGTTACTGTATAATGGCTGAATTCAGACTGTATTGTTAATACCATGTGTGGATTCAATAAGGTTGTACTGAATTCAGACTGTATTGTTACTGTACAATAATGGCTGGATTCAGACTGTATTGTTACTGTATAATGGCTGGATTCAGACTGTATTGTTACTGTATAATGGCTGGATTCAGACTGTATTGTTACTGTATAATGGCTGAATTCAGACTGTATTGTTACTGTATAATGGCTGGATTCAGACTATTGTTACTTATAATGGCTGAATTCAGACTATTGTTACTGTATAATGGCTGGATTCAGACTGTATTGTTACTGTATAATAATGGCTGAATTCAGACTGTATTGTTACTGTATAATGGCTGGATTCAGACTATTGTTACTGTATAATAATGGCTGGATTCAGACTGTATTGTTACTGTATAATAATGGCTGGATTCAGACTGTATTGTTACTGTATAATAATGGCTGGATTCAGACTATTGTTACTGTATAATAATGGCTGGATTCAGACTGTATTGTTACTGTATAATAATGGCTGAATTCAGACTGTATTGTTACTGTATAATGGCTGAATTCAGACTGTATTGTTACTGTATAATAATGGCTGAATTCAGACTGTATTGTTACTGTATAATGGCTGGATTCAGACTATTGTTACTGTATAATGGCTGAATTCAGACTGTATTGTTACTGTATAATGGCTGGATTCAGACTATTGTTACTGTATAATGGCTGAATTCAGACTATTGTTACTGTATAATGGCTGGATTCAGACTGTATTGTTACTGTATAATGGCTGAATTCAGACTGTATTGTTACTGTATAATGGCTGGATTCAGACTGTATTGTTACTGTATAATAATGGCTGAATTCAGACTGTATTGTTACTGTATAATGGCTGGATTCAGACTGTATTGTTACTGTATAATAATGGCTGGATTCAGACTGTATTGTTACTGTATAATAATGGCTGAATTCAGACTGTATTGTTACTGTATAATGGCTGGATTCAGACTATTGTTACTGTATAATAATGGCTGGATTCAGACTGTATTGTTACTGTATAATAATGGCTGAATTCAGACTGTATTGTTACTGTATAATGGCTGAATTCAGACTATATTGTTACTGTATAATGGCTGAATTCAGACTGTATTGTTACTGTATAATGGCTGAATTCAGACTGTATTGTTACTGTATAATAATGGCTGAATTCAGACTGTATTGTTACTGTATAATGGCTGAATTCAGACTGTATTGTTACTGTATAATGGCTGGATTCAGACTGTATTGTTTCTGTATAATAATGGCTGGATTCAGACTATTGTTACTGTATAATGGCTGGATTCAGACTGTATTGTTACTGTATAATGGCTGAATTCAATAAGGATTCAGACTGTATTGTTACTGTATAATGGCTGAATTCAGACTGTATTGTTACTGTATAATGGCTGGATTCAGACTGTATTGTTACTGTATAATGGCTGGATTCAGACTGTATTGTTACTGTATAATGGCTGGATTCAGACTGTATTGTTACTGTATAATGGCTGAATTCAGACTGTATTGTTACTGTATAATGGCTGGATTCAGACTATTGTTACTGTATAATGGCTGAATTCAGACTATTGTTACTGTATAATGGCTGGATTCAGACTGTATTGTTACTGTATAATAATGGCTGAATTCAGACTGTATTGTTACTGTATAATGGCTGGATTCAGACTATTGTTACTGTATAATAATGGCTGGATTCAGACTGTATTGTTACTGTATAATAATGGCTGGATTCAGACTGTATTGTTACTGTATAATAATGGCTGGATTCAGACTATTGTTACTGTATAATAATGGCTGGATTCAGACTGTATTGTTACTGTATAATAATGGCTGAATTCAGACTATTGTTACTGTATAATAATGGCTGAATTCAGACTATTGTTACTGTATAATAATGGCTGAATTCAGACTGTATTGTTACTGTATAATGGCTGAATTCAATAAGGTTGTATTGTTAACACCATGTGTGGATTCAATAAGGTTGTATTGTTACTGTATAATGGCTGAATTCAGACTGTATTGTTACTGTATAATAATGGCTGAATTCAGACTATTGTTACTGTATAATAATGGCTGAATTCAGACTATTGTTACTGTATAATAATGGCTGAATTCAGACTGTATTGTTACTGTATAATGGCTGAATTCAATAAGGTTGTATTGTTACTGTATAATGGCTGAATTCAGACTGTATTGTTACTGTATAATAATGGCTGAATTCAGACTGTATTGTTACTGTATAATGGCTGAATTCAGACTGTATTGTTACTGTATAATAATGGCTGAATTCAGACTGTATTGTTACTGTATAATGGCTGAATTCAATAAGGATTCAGACTGTATTGTTACTGTATAATAATGGCTGAATTCAGACTGTATTGTTACTGTATAATAATGGCTGGATTCAGACTGTATTGTTACTGTATAATAATGGCTGGATTCAGACTGTATTGTTACTGTATAATAATGGCTGAATTCAGACTGTATTGTTACTGTATAATGGCTGAATTCAGACTGTATTGTTACTGTATAATAATGGCTGAATTCAGACTGTATTGTTACTGTATAATAATGGCTCGATTCAGACTGTATTGTTACTGTATAATAATGGCTGGATTCAGACTGTATTGTTACTGTATAATGGCTGAATTCAATAAGGTTGTATTGTTACTGTATAATGGCTGAATTCAGACTGTATTGTTACTGTATAATAATGGCTGAATTCAGACTGTATTGTTACTGTATAATAATGGCTGAATTCAGACTGTATTGTTACTGTATAATGGCTGGATTCAGACTGTATTGTTACTGTATAATGGCTGGATTCAGACTATTGTTACTGTATAATGGCTGAATTCAGACTGTATTGTTACTGTATAATGGCTGGATTCAGACTGTATTGTTACTGTATAATGGCTGAATTCAGACTGTATTGTTACTGTATAATGGCTGGATTCAGACTGTATTGTTACTGTATAATAATGGCTGAATTCAGACTGTATTGTTACTGTAT
This sequence comes from Oncorhynchus nerka, assembly GCF_034236695.1. NCBI lineage: Eukaryota > Metazoa > Chordata > Actinopteri > Salmoniformes > Salmonidae > Oncorhynchus > Oncorhynchus nerka. Next base: position 63,322 of record NW_027040225.1, on the reverse strand, counting down.
AATGGCTGGATTCAGACTGTATTGTTACTGTATAATAATGGCTGGATTCAGACTGTATTGTTACTGTATAATAATGGCTGGATTCAGACTGTATTGTTACTGTATAATAATGGCTGGATTCAGACTGTATTGTTACTGTATAATAATGGCTGGATTCAGACTGTATTGTTACTGTATAATAATGGCTGAATTCAGACTGTATTGTTACTGTATAATGGCTGAATTCAGACTATATTGTTACTGTATAATGGCTGAATTCAGACTGTATTGTTACTGTATAATGGCTGAATTCAGACTGTATTGTTACTGTATAATAATGGCTGAATTCAGACTGTATTGTTACTGTATAATGGCTGAATTCAGACTGTATTGTTACTGTATAATGGCTGGATTCAGACTATTGTTTCTGTATAATAATGGCTGGATTCATTTACATTTACATTTACATTTAAGTCATTTAGCAGACGCTAGACTATTGTTACTGTATAATGGCTGGATTCAGACTGTATTGTTACTGTATAATGGCTGAATTCAATAAGGATTCAGACTGTATTGTTACTGTATAATGGCTGAATTCAGACTGTATTGTTAATACCATGTGTGGATTCAATAAGGTTGTACTGAATTCAGACTGTATTGTTACTGTACAACAATGGCTGGATTCAGACTGTATTGTTACTGTATAATGGCTGGATTCAGACTGTATTGTTACTGTATAATGGCTGGATTCAGACTGTATTGTTACTGTATAATGGCTGAATTCAGACTGTATTGTTACTGTATAATGGCTGGATTCAGACTATTGTTACTGTATAATGGCTGAATTCAGACTATTGTTACTGTATAATGGCTGGATTCAGACTGTATTGTTACTGTATAATAATGGCTGAATTCAGACTGTATTGTTACTGTATAATGGCTGGATTCAGACTGTATTGTTACTGTATAATAATGGCTGATTCAGACTGTATTGTTACTGTATAATAATGGCTGGATTCAGACTGTATTGTTACTGTATAATAATGGCTGGATTCAGACTATTGTTACTGTATAATAATGGCTGGATTCAGACTGTATTGTTACTGTATAATAATGGCTGAATTCAGACTATTGTTACTGTATATAATGGCTGAATTCAGACTATTGTTACTGTATAATAATGGCTGAATTCAGACTGTATTGTTACTGTATAATGGCTGAATTCAATAAGGTTGTATTGTTAACACCATGTGTGGATTCAATAAGGTTGTATTGTTACTGTATAATGGCTGAATTCAGACTGTATTGTTACTGTATAATAATGGCTGAATTCAGACTATTGTTACTGTATAATAATGGCTGAATTCAGACTGTATTGTTACTGTATAATAATGGCTGAATTCAGACTGTATTGTTACTGTATAATGGCTGGATTCAGACTGTATTGTTACTGTATAATGGCTGAATTCAATAAGGATTCAGACTGTATTGTTACTGTATAATGGCTGAATTCACACTGTATTGTTAATACCATGTGTGGATTCAATAAGGTTGTATTGTTACTGTATAATAATGGCTGGATTCAGACTGTATTGTTACTGTATAATAATGGCTGAATTCAGACTGTATTGTTACTGAATAATAATGGCTGAATTCAGACTGTATTGTTACTGTATAATAATGGCTGAATTCAGACTGTATTGTTACTGTATAATAATGGCTGGATTCAGACTGTATTGTTACTGTATAATGGCTGGATTCAGACTGTATTGTTACTGTATAATAATGGCTGGATTCAGACTGTATTGTTACTGTATAATAATGGCTGAATTCAGACTGTATTGTTACTGTATAATAATGGCTGAATTCAGACTGTATTGTTACTGTATAATAATGGCTGAATTCAGACTGTATTGTTACTGTATAATGGCTGGATTCAGACTGTATTGTTACTGTATAATAATGGCTGGATTCAGACTGTATTGTTACTGTATAATAATGGCTGGATTCAGACTGTATTGTTACTGTATAATAATGGCTGGATTCAGACTGTATTGTTACTGTATAATAATGGCTGGATTCAGACTGTATTGTTACTGTATAATAATGGCTGAATTCAGACTGTATTGTTACTGTATAATGGCTGAATTCAGACTATATTGTTACTGTATAATGGCTGAATTCAGACTGTATTGTTACTGTATAATGGCTGAATTCAGACTGTATTGTTACTGTATAATAATGGCTGAATTCAGACTGTATTGTTACTGTATAATGGCTGAATTCAGACTGTATTGTTACTGTATAATGGCTGGATTCAGACTATTGTTTCTGTATAATAATGGCTGGATTCATTTACATTTACATTTACATTTAAGTCATTTAGCAGACGCTAGACTATTGTTACTGTATAATGGCTGGATTCAGACTGTATTGTTACTGTATAATGGCTGAATTCAATAAGGATTCAGACTGTATTGTTACTGTATAATGGCTGAATTCAGACTGTATTGTTAATACCATGTGTGGATTCAATAAGGTTGTACTGAATTCAGACTGTATTGTTACTGTACAATAATGGCTGGATTCAGACTGTATTGTTACTGTATAATGGCTGGATTCAGACTGTATTGTTACTGTATAATGGCTGGATTCAGACTGTATTGTTACTGTATAATGGCTGAATTCAGACTGTATTGTTACTGTATAATGGCTGGATTCAGACTATTGTTACTGTATAATGGCTGAATTCAGACTATTGTTACTGTATAATGGCTGGATTCAGACTGTATTGTTACTGTATAATAATGGCTGAATTCAGACTGTATTGTTACTGTATAATGGCTGGATTCAGACTATTGTTACTGTATAATAATGGCTGGATTCAGACTGTATTGTTACTGTATAATAATGGCTGGATTCAGACTGTATTGTTACTGTATAATAATGGCTGGATTCAGACTATTGTTACTGTATAATAATGGCTGGATTCAGACTGTATTGTTACTGTATAATAATGGCTGAATTCAGACTATTGTTACTGTATAATAATGGCTGAATTCAGACTATTGTTACTGTATAATAATGGCTGAATTCAGACTGTATTGTTACTGTATAATGGCTGAATTCAATAAGGTTGTATTGTTAACACCATGTGTGGATTCAATAAGGTTGTATTGTTACTGTATAATGGCTGAATTCAGACTGTATTGTTACTGTATAATAATGGCTGAATTCAGACTATTGTTACTGTATAATAATGGCTGAATTCAGACTGTATTGTTACTGTATAATAATGGCTGAATTCAGACTGTATTGTTACTGTATAATGGCTGGATTCAGACTGTATTGTTACTGTATAATGGCTGAATTCAATAAGGATTCAGACTGTATTGTTACTGTATAATGGCTGAATTCACACTGTATTGTTTATACCATGTGTGGATTCAGACTGTATTGTTACTGTATAATAATGGCTGGATTCAGACTGTATTGTTACTGTATAATAATGGCTGAATTCAGACTGTATTGTTACTGAATAATAATGGCTGAATTCAGACTGTATTGTTACTGTATAATAATGGCTGAATTCAGACTGTATTGTTACTGTATAATAATGGCTGGATTCAGACTGTATTGTTACTGTATAATGGCTGGATTCAGACTGTATTGTTACTGTATAATAATGGCTGGATTCAGACTGTATTGTTACTGTATAATAATGGCTGGATTCAGACTGTATTGTTACTGTATAATAATGGCTGAATTCAGACTGTATTGTTACTGTATAATAATGGCTGGATTCAGACTGTATTGTTACTGTATAATGGCTGGATTCAGACTGTATTGTTACTGTATAATAATGGCTGGATTCAGACTGTATTGTTACTGTATAATAATGGCTGGATTCAGACTGTATTGTTACTGTATAATAATGGCTGAATTCAGACTGTATTGTTACTGTATAATAATGGCTGAATTCAGACTGTATTGTTACTGTATAATAATGGCTGGATTCAGACTGTATTGTTACTGTATAATGGCTGAATTCAGACTGTATTGTTACTGTATAATAATGGCTGGATTCAGACTGTATTGTTACTGTATAATGGCTGAATTCAGACTATTGTTACTGTATAATAATGGCTGAATTCAGACTGTATTGTTACTGTATAATAATGGCTGGATTCAGACTGTATTGTTACTGTATAATAATGGCTGGATTCAGACTGTATTGTTACTGTATAATAATGGCTGAATTCAGACTGTATTGTTACTGTATAATGGCTGAATTCAGACTGTATTGTTACTGTATAATAATGGCTGAATTCAGATGTTTTACAGCAGCAGAGATCCTGTTAAATGTATGAATAATGACGAAATGATGTCACTGTATGAAACTACATTTAACATAGAACTATAACCAACAGAATATTACCCTGTCACTGTATGAAACTACATTTAACATAGAACTATAACCAACAGAATATTACCCTGTCACTGTATGAAACTACATTCAACATAGAACTATAACCAACAGAATATTACCCTGTCACTGTATGAAACTACATTTAACATAGAACTATAACCAATAGAATACTACCCTGTCACTGTATGAAACTACATTTAACATAGAACTATAACCAACAGAATATTACCCTATCACTGTATGAAACTACATTTAACATAGAACTATAACCAACAGAATATTACCCTGTCACTGTATGAAACTACATTTAACATAGAACTATAACCAACAGAATATTACCCTGTCACTGTATGAAACTACATTTAACATAGAACTATAACCAACAGAATACTACCCTGTCACTGTATGAAACTACATTTAACATAGAACTATAACCAATAGAATATTACCCTGTCACTGTATGAAACTACATTTAACATAGAACTATAACCAACAGAATATTACCCTGTCACTGTATGAAACTACATTTAACATAGAACTATAACCAACAGAATATTACCCTGTCACTGTATGAAACTACATTTAACATTTAACATAGAACTATAACAAACAGAATATTACCCTGTCACTGTATGAAACTACATTTAACATAGAACCTATAACCAACAGAATATTACCCTGTCACTGTATGAAACTACATTTAACATAGAACTATAACCAACAGAATATTACCCTGTCACTGTATGAAACTACATTTAACATAGAACTATAACCAACAGAATATTACCCTGTCACTGTATGAAACTACATTTAACATAGAACTATAACCAACAGAATATTACCCTGTCACTGTATGAAACTACATTTAACGTAGAACTATAACCAACAGAATATTACCCTGTCACTGTATGAAACTACATTTAACGTAGAACTATAACCAACAGAATATTACCCTGTCACTGTATGAAACTACATTTAATGTAGAACTATAACCAACAGAATACTACCCTGTCACTGTATGAAACTTATTAGAATAATAACACTAAATATAATGTGTGTAGTTTTAGTCAAGAATTAGAACAAGGACGTTCTGTTCCTTTTGAGTATGTAAGCAGGGTGCAAGTGTGAAATGCTGGACTACTGTGTTCCTTACAGGACATCCTGTCTCTACCCGGGGAGGGGAGAGACCTTGGGCTTGTAGTAGATGGAATACTGTGTTCCTTACTGGACATTCTGTCTCTACCCAGGGAGGGGAGAGACCTGGGGCTAGTAGTAGATGGAATACTGTGTTCCTTACAGGACATCCTGTCTCTACCCAGGGAGGGGAGAGACCTGGGGCTTGTAGTAGATGGAATACTGTGTTCCTTACAGGACATCCTGTCTCTACCCAGGGAGGGGAGAGACCTGGGGCTAGTAGTAGATGGAATACTGTGTTCCTTACTGGACATTCTGTCTCTACCCAGGGAGGGGAGAGACCTGGGGCTAGTAGTAGATGGAATACTGTGTTCCTTACTGGACATCCTGTCTATACCCAGGGAGGGGAGAGACCTGGGGCTTGTAGTAGATGGAATACTGTGTTCCTTACTGGACATTCTGTCTCTACCCAGGGAGGGGAGAGACCTGGGGCTAGTAGTAGATGGAATACTGTGTTCCTTACTGGACATCCTGTCTATACCCAGGGAGGGGAGAGACCTGGGGCTTGTAGTAGATGGAATACTGTGTTCCTTACAGGACATCCTGTCTCTACCCAGGGAGGGGAGAGACCTGGGGCTAGTAGTAGAATGAATACTGTGTTCCTTACAGGACATCCTGTCTCTACCCAGGGAGGGGAGAGACCTGGGGCTTGTAGTAGATGGAATACTGTGTTCCTTACTGGACATTCTGTCTCTACCCAGGGAGGGGAGAGACCTGGGGCTAGTAGTAGAATGAATACTGTGTTCCTTACAGGACATCCTGTCTCTACCCAGGGAGGGGAGAGACCTGGGGCTAGTAGTAGAATGAATACTGTGTTCCTTACAGGACATCCTGTCTCTACCCAGGGAGGGGAGAGACCTTGGGCTAGTAGTAGATGGAATACTGTGTTCCTTACTGGACATTCTGTCTCTACCCAGGGAGGGGAGAGACCTTGGGCTAGTAGTAGATTGTTTAACAGGTGGCAGACAATGTGAGAAGGCTTGTGAACTATGTTGCCATTGTATCTGAGAGGAGGAGGGACATTTATGATGAAATGTGAGGTATATAGATAGACCAATGTACCGGACATGATAGGCAGAGCTCTCGAGAATAAACGTTGCTGACTAAGTAGACTGGACTCTTGTCTGTTTCATTTTAATAAGAAACCTTACACATTCTTAGTAACGGAGAGAGTGTTTTAATTGAATTGGTTAATGAACATGAGAACACTAATGAAATGAAGAGCCGTTGTTGACGATCAGAACGGATTTGAAATCCCTGTGATGATTTGCTGGGCATTACACATGTATTGGATCCTCCTTTCGTGGGGAGACAAATCCATTTTCTTAAAACACAGTGTTATTTGAACAAGACTAGATATCCAACGTGGCGTGATAAGAAAACAACACAGCTACAAAGTGCAGGTACAGACAAAGTCTCCCGTCTAACAGTCGGCAGGAAACTTAGTTCATGAATATTCTCCAAACTTGTGCCTGTCAGAATTCCTGTCAAGGTTTAAAGGAAAACCGTGAATTATGAGGAGAAGGTCTGTTTTCAATTACACATAGCTCAGCCAGCGGACTGGTAATTACTGTTAATCTCCTGCAGCTGCTCACACACAGCGGCTCACACACACACACACACGCAGCGTTGTCACCACAACAGATAACAAGTCCCACCTTTCCTGCTCTGCCTCAGCTGGCGGGTCGGTATGTGTGTGTACACAGTGGGACAAAAAAATATTTAGTCAGCCACCAATTTGCTTGTTTGTTTTTGACCAAATACTTGTTTTCCACCATAATTTGCAAATAAATTCATAAAAAAATCCTACAATGTGATTTTCTGGATTTTTCTTTCTCATTTTGTCTGTCATAGTTGAAGTGTACCAATGATAATAATTATAGGCCTCTCTCATCTTTTTAAGTGGGAGAACTTGCACAATTGGTGGCTGACTAAATAATTTTTTGCCCCACTGTGTGTGTATATATATGTGTGTGTGTGTGTGTTGTATGTCGGCCTCTATCTGAGTTGTATTAACAGCAGATAACATGCTCTGCCTCAGCTGGCGGGTCGTTGTGTGTGTGTGTATATATGTGTGTGTTGTATGTCGGCCTCTATCTGAGTTGTATTAACAGCAGATAACATGTCCCACCTCCCCTGCTCTGCCTCAGCTGGCGGGTCGGTATGTGTGTGTGTATATATATATATGTGTGTGTTGTATGTCGGCCTCTATCTGAGTTGTATTAACAGCAGATAACATGTCCCACCTCCCCTGCTCTGCCTCAGCTGGCGGGTCGTTGTGTGTGTGTGTATATATGTGTGTGTTGTATGTCGGCCTCTATCTGAGTTGTATTAACAGCAGATAACATGTCCCACCTCCCCTGCTCTGCCTCAGCTGGCGGGTCGTTGTGTGTGTGTGTGTATATATGTGTGTGTTGTATGTCGGCCTCTATCTGAGTTGTATTAACAACAGACAGTAATACTACAGTGGTTGGTACTCTGGCAGTGCAGAGAGATAATTATTTAAAATGACCAACACGGCCTGACAAGCCTCATTAAAACTGGAGTCAATGTCCCACATGACCACCCTATACCCTATATAGTGCACTGGTTTTAACCAGAACCCTATGGGGGGGGGGGGGGGGGTCCACTATATAGGGTGTTATGGAGTCAATGTCCCACATGACCACCCTATACAGTGCACTGGTTTTAACCAGAACCCTATGGGGGGGGTCCTGGGGATCTGGTTAAATGCAGTCCATTATATTGGGTGTTATATGGGTCACTCAGTTGCCTGGCAGTAAGGAGGTAAGTCCAGCTGTTCTCGTCTAAAATGACACAAAATGATGCTTTACCTGTTCTCCCTGCCTGCTTCAAGGGTCCCGGGTCCTAAACAGCACCCTGATTCATTATATATATAGTGCACTACGTCAGATCACAGTCCTATGGCACGACACAGTCCTGTCCTGTTGATTTGTAACCATCAGGACCCAGGGAGTGATATACTGGGTCATCAGTTAGCACCCCGTCACAGGAACAGGAAGTGGAGGCTACAGCTTCATAAACACAAACGACATACTGACCTGCTACCTCTATTATTTGACCCTGCTGGTCATTTATGAACATCTTGGCCATGTTCTGTTATAATCTCCACCCGGCACAGCCAGAAGAGGACTGGTCACCCCTTATAGCCTGGTTCCTCTCTAGGTTTCTTTCTAGGAAGTTTTTCCAAGCCAACGTGCTTCTACACCTGCATTGCTTGCTGTTTGGGGTTTTAGGCTGGGTTTCTGTACAGCACTTTGAGATATCAGCTGATGTAAGAAGGGCTTTATAAATACATTTGATTTGATTACAGGAAGGAAACGGTGTTTATAGTGAGTCAGCGTTATTCTATTGGCCGTTTCCCCGGAAACAGACGATGCCTAGTATTGGACACGTACACTTCTGGTGGCCGTTTCCCCGGAAACAGACGATGCCTAGTATTGGACACCTACACTTCTGGTGGCCGTTTCCCCGGAAACAGACGATGCCTAGTATTGGACACGTACACTTCTGGTGGCCGTTTCCCGGGAAACAGACGATGCCTAGTATTGGACACCTACACTTCTGGTGGCCGTTTCCCCGGAAACAGACGATGCCTAGTATTGGACACCTACACTTCTGGTGGCCGTTTCCCCGGAAACAGACGATGCCTAGTATTGGACACCTACACTTCTGGTGGCCGTTTCCCCGGAAACAGACGATGCCTAGTATTGGACACTACACTTCTGGTGGCCGTTTCCCGGGAAACAGACGATGCCTAGTATTGGACACTACACTTCTGGTGGCCGTTTCCCCGGAAACAGACAATGCCTAGTATTGGACACCTACACTTCTGGTGGCCGTTTCCCCGGAAACAGACAATGCCTAGTATTGGACATGTACACTTCTGGTGGCCGTTTCCCCGTAAACAGACGATGCCTAGTATTGGTCACCTACACTTCTGGTGGCCGTTTCCCCGGAAACAGACGATGCCTAGTATTGGACACGTACACTTCTGGTGGCCGTTTCCCGGGAAACAGACGATGCCTAGTATTGGACACTACACTTCTGGTGGCCGTTTCCCCGGAAACAGACGATGCCTAGTATTGGACACCTACACTTCTGGTGGCCGTTTCCCCGGAAACAGACAATGCCTAGTATTGGACACGTACACTTCTGGTGGCCGTTTCCCGGGAAACAGACGATGCCTAGTATTGGACACTACACTTCTGGTGGCCGTTTCCCCGGAAACAGACAATGCCTAGTATTGGACACCTACACTTCTGGTGGCCGTTTCCCCGGAAACAGACAATGCCTAGTATTGGACATGTACACTTCTGGTGGCCGTTTCCCCGTAAACAGACGATGCCTAGTATTGGACACGTACAGTTCTGGTGGCCGTTTCCCCGGAAACAGACAATGCCTAGTATTGGACACCTACACTTCTGGTGGCCGTTTCCCCGGAAACAGATGTATAGTATTGGTCACCTACACTTCTGGTGGCCGTTTCCCCGGAAACAGATGTATAGTATTGGTCACCTACACTTCTGGTGTCCGTTTCCCCGGAAACAGATGAGGTCTAGTATTGGACACGTACAGTTCTGGTGGCCGTTTCCCCGGAAACAGACAATGCCTAGTATTGGACACCTACACTTCTTGTGGCCGTTTCCCCGGAAACAGACGATGCCTAGTATTGGACACCTACACTTCTGGTGGCCGTTTCTCCGGAAACAGATGTATAGTATTGGTCACCTACACTTCTGGTGGCCGTTTCCCCGGAAACAGATGTATAGTATTGGTCACCTACACTTCTGGTGGCCGTTTCCCCGGAAACAGATGTATAGTATTGGTCACTTCTGGTGGCCGTTTCCCCGGAAACAGACGATGCCTAGTATTGGACACCTACACTTCTGGTGGCCGTTTCCCCGGAAACAGACGATGCCTAGTATTGGACACTACACTTCTGGTGGCCGTTTCCCCGGAAACAGACGATGCCTAGTATTGGACACCTACACTTCTGGTGGCCGTTTCCCCGGAAACAGACGATGCCTAGTATTGGACACGTACACTTCTGGTGGCCGTTTCCCGGGAAACAGATGATGCCTAGTATTGGACACTACACTTCTGGTGGCCGTTTCCCCGGAAACAGACGATGCCTAGTATTGGACACCTACACTTCTGGTGGCCGTTTCCCCGGAAACAGACAATGCCTAGTATTGGACATGTACACTTCTGGTGGCCGTTTCCCCGTAAACAGACGATGCCTAGTATTGGACACGTACAGTTCTGGTGGCCGTTTCCCCGGAAACAGACAATGCCTAGTATTGGACACCTACACTTCTGGTGGCCGTTTCCCCGGAAACAGATGTATAGTATTGGTCACCTACACTTCTGGTGGCCGTTTCCCCGGAAACAGATGTATAGTATTGGTCACCTACACTTCTGGTGGCCGTTTCCCCGGAAACAGATGTATAGTATTGGTCACCTACACTTCTGGTGGCCGTTTCCACGGAAACAGATGAGGTCTAGTATTGGACACGTACAGTTCTGGTGGCCGTTTCCCCGGAAACAGACAATGCCTAGTATTGGACACCTACACTTCTGGTGGCCGTTTCCCCGGAAACAGACGATGCCTAGTATTGGACACCTACACTTCTGGTGGCCGTTTCCCCGGAAACAGATGTATAGTATTGGTCACCTACACGTTTCCCGGAAACAGATGTATAGTATTGGTCACCTACACTTCTGGTGGCCGTTTCCCCGGAAACAGATGTATAGTATTGGTCACCTACACTTCTGGTGGCCGTTTCCCCGGAAACAGATGAGGTCTAGTATTGGACACGAACACTTCTGGTGGCCGTTTCCCCAGAAACGGACGATGCCTAGTATTGGACAACTACACTTCTGGTGGCCGTTTCCCCGGAAACAGACGATGCCTAGTATTGGACACTGGAGAATCTCCATTGAAAGTGTGTTTCGGTGCAGGACGAGGTTTAATCTTTATGAATAGACATCGAAAGAGCACAGAGAGTCAAAACAATGTGAGGAGACGCAAAGATGTTTATTAAAAGTTACAATAATATTCAAATAAATCTTCTCTGGAGAACGTGGAACATGTTCTCTTAATAATATTGGTCACGTCGTTATTTTAATTTCTTAACAAATCTAACAGCATCACGTCAATCCTCCAATCATAGGATGCATCCCAAAATTACACCCTATTCCCTATACAGTGTACTAGTATTGACCAGTAGTGCACTATATATATATATAGGGAAGAGGGTACCAATTAGAACACAGCCCTGTATGGATCATTCTGATTGGGTGAAAGGGGGGTTTATCTCCTGTGTGTTTTACTTCCTCCTCTCGTCTTCTCCTTTAGCTGTTGTGTCCCTGAAGAGCCTCGGCCATGAAGAGTTTGCCCAGGTTCTGGGAGGTGAACTCCTTCACATTCTGGCAGTAGTTGTTAATCTGTCCTGTTTTGGCAGAAACAAAAAAACAGACGAACACAGGAGTCTGAATAAAAAGCAGGAAACACATTAGCAGAGCTGGAGGTCAATCAGTTGCATGTTGTCAAGAAGGGAGACACCGGCCGTGCCCAAAATGTCATCCTATCCCCTAATGTGGTGCACTAGTTCTAACCAGAGGCCCTATGGGTGTGTCCCTATGGGCCCTGGTCACAAGTAGTGCACTATATAGGGAATAGGGTGCTATTTTGGGATGAAGACAACCATCAGAGAGACAGCAGACAGGCAGGGATGTCAGATGAAATCTACAACGCTGTGGATTAATGTGACATCATGGAGAGACCAGAACAGATGGGTAGCTACCAGAACAGATGGGTAGCTACCAGAACAGAGGTAGCTACCAGAACAGATAGGTAGCTACCAGAACAGATAGGTAGCTACCAGAACAGATAGGTAGCTACCAGAACAGATAGGTAGCTACCAGAGAGAGAACAGAACAGATAGGTAGCTACCAGAGAGAGAACAGAACAGATAGGTAGCTACCAGAGAGAGAACAGAACTGGTAGCTGCTAGGAGGGAGGGAGGGTGTGGGGGTACCTGCGATGAGGAGAGTGTCCATGCGAGGAGGGGGCTGTGGTGGTTTGAACATCTTGGAGACATCTTCCTCTGGTAGAGGAGTCTCTCCTCTGGTCTGTCTCTGAGCATTCTCCTGCTGGCGCCGCTGGACATACTGCAGAGAGAGAAAGAGAGAGAGAGAGAGAGAGAGAGAGAGAGAGCGTGGAGAGAGAGGAGGGAGGGGGAGAGAGAGGAGGGAGGGAAGGGGGAGAGAATGAGGAGGGAGGGAAGGGGAGAGAATGAGGAGGGAGGGGAGCGGGAGAGGGAGAGAGAATAAGGAGGGAGGGGGAGAGAGAGAGAGAATAAGGAGGGAGGGGGAGAGAGAGAGAGAATAAGGAGGGAGGAGGAGAGAGAGAGAGAATAAGGAGGGAGGGGGAGAGAGAATGAGGAATGAGAGAGAGAATGATAGAGAGAGGGAGAGGAGAGAGGGAGAGAAGAGAGGGGAGAGAGAGCGAGGGAGAGGAGAGAGCAAGCGAGCAAGGGAGAGGAGGGAGGAGTGAGCGAGAACAGCTATAAAATCCGACAGACATGACAGACAGGGAGTGATTTGTGTTGGTACATGACAGTGTAAATCAGCGTGTCAGAACCTAAAGGCCTTTTTAATTTGGGGAGGCAGAGCAGAGGACAGGTTGGTGGTGGGGCGTAGATGGTAGGAAACTACCGGTACCTGGATACACATACAAAGCCTGTCAAGCCTGCCAGAAACCAACATCACAATATTCTTGTATAACTAGGCCGATACGGGAAATGACTCCGGGGCCGACACGACTCCGGGGCCGACACGACTCCGGGGGCCGACACGACTCCGACACGACTCCGGGGCGGACACGACTCCGACACGACTCCGGGGCCGACACGACTCCGACACGACTCCGGGGCCGACACGACTCCGACACGACTCCGGGGCCGACACGACTCCGACACGACTCCGGGGCCGACACGACTCCGACACGACTCCGGGGCCGACACGACTCCGACACGACTCCGGGGCCGACACGACTCCGACACGACTCCGGGGCCGACACGACTCCGACACGACTCCGGGGCCGACACGACTCCGGGGCCGACACGACTCCGACACGACTCCGGGGCCGACACGACTCCGACACGACTCCGGGGCCGACACGACTCCGACACGACTCCGGGGCCGACACGACTCCGACACGACTCCGGGGCCGACACGACTCCGACACGACTCCGGGGCCGACACGACTCCGACACGACTCCGGGGCCGACACGACTCCGACACGACTCCGGGGCCGACACGACTCCGACACGACTCCGGGCCGACACGACTCCGACGCGACTCCGGGGCCGACACGACTCCGACACGACTCGGGGCCGACACGACTCCGACACGACTCCGGGGCCGACACGACTCTCGAACGACTCCGGGGCCGACACGAGAAACGCGACTCGGGGCCGACACGAGAAACGACTCCGGGGCCGACACGAGAAACGACTCGGGGCCGACACGAGAAACGACTCCGGGGCCGACACGAGAAACGACTCCGGGGCCGACACGAGAAACGACTCCGGGGCCGACACGAGAAACGACTCCGGGGCCGACACGAGAAACGACTCCGGGGCCGACACGAGAAACGACTCCGGGGCCGACGCGAGAAACGACTCCGGGGCCGACGCGAGAAACGACTCCGGGGCCGACGCGAGAAACGACTCCGGGGCCGACGCGAGAAACGACTCCGGGGCCGACGCGAGAAACGACTCCGGGGCCGACGCGAGAAACGACTCCGGGGCCGACGCGAGAAACGACTCCGGGCCGACACGAGAAACGACTCGGGGCCGACACGAGAAACGACTCCGGGGCCGACGAGAAACGACTCCGGGGCCGACACGAGAAACGACTCCGGGGCCGACACGAGAAACGACTCGGGGCCGACACGAGAAACGACTCCGGGGCCGACACGAGAAACGACTCCGGGGCCGACACGAGAAACGACTCCGGGGCCGACACGAGAAACGACTCCGGGGCCGACACGAGAAACGACTCCGGGGCCGACACGAGAAACTACTGGTATTTAGCGCTCCATCGCAAAATGCACCATTCCATACTGCAGTCAGCCCTCTGGGCTGGGACACTGACATTACAGTGCAGCATCGTACCAAGTTCATCTGAGGCACGACTGTCTCCCTGGTATAGTGGATACATCAACATTATATAGTACCAATATAATATAGTGGATATATCAATATTATATAGTACCAATATAATATAGTGGATACATCAACATTATATAGTACCAATATAATATAGTGGATACATCAACAGTTATATTATATAGTACCAATATAATATAGTGGATATATCAACATTATATAGTACCAATATAATATAGTGGATATATCAACAGTTATATTATATAGTACCAATATAATATAGTGGATATATCAACAGTTATATTATATAGTACCAATATAATATAGTGGATACATCAACAGTTATATTATATAGTACCAATATAATATAGTGGATACATCAACAGTTATATTATATAGTACCAATATAACATAGTGGATACATCAACAGTTATATTATATAGTACCAAGCCTCTGTCTCTCTGGTATTGTGGATACATCAACAGTTATATTATATAGTACCAAGCCTCTGTCTCTCTGGTATTGTGGATCAATCAGTTATATTATATAGTACCAAGCCTCTGTCTCTCTGGTATTGTGGATACATCAACAGTTATATTATATAGTACCAATATAATATAGTGGATATATCAACAGTTATATTATATAGTACCAATATAACATAGTGGATACATCAACAGTTATATTATATAGTACCAAGCCTCTGTCTCTCTGGTATTGTGGATCAATCAGTTATATTATATAGTACCAAGCCTCTGTCTCTCTGGTATTGTGGATCAACAGTTATATTATATAGTACCAAGCCTCTGTCTCTCTGGTATTGTGGATCAATCAGTTATATTATATAGTACCAAGCCTCTGTCTCTCTGGTATTGTGGATCAATCAGTTATATTATATAGTTCCAAGCCTCTATCTCTCTGGTATTGTGGATACATCAACAGTTATATTATATAGTACCAAGCCTCTGTCTCCCTGGTATTGTGGATACATCAACAGTTATATTATATAGTACCAAGCCTCTGTCTCTCTGGTATTGTGGATACATCAACAGTTATATTATATAGTACCAAGCCTCTGTCTCTCTGGTATTGTGGATATATCAACAGTTATATTATATAGTACCAAGCCTCTGTCTCTCTGGTATTGTGGATACATCAACAGTTATATTATATAGTACCAAGCCTCTGTCTCTCTGGTATTGTGGATACATCAGTTATATTATATAGTACCAATATAATATAGTGGATATATCAACAGTTATATTATATAGTACCAAGCCTCTGTCTCTCTGGTATTGTGGATCTGGTTAGCAGCTTCCCTGCAGGACAGTCAGGACAAGTCCCAAATACTACCAGATCTCTTAAATAGTGCACTACTTTAGATGAAAACCCAATGGTCTCTCTCTCTCTCTCTCTCCCTCTCCCTCTCCCTCCTTTCCTCTCTGGAGGAGAGGACTCCCTGTGGACAGGGTCTAAACCTAATTCTATAACGCCACTCTAACACAATCACTGTCCAGGAAGTAGATTATCTCATTATCAACTACAGTGTGTTGATTACATTTTCCCATCATGATAATAGAATGTGTGTGTGTGTGTGTGTGTATCTGTGTGTGTGTGTGTGTGTGTGTGCGTGTGTGTGTGTATCTGTGTGTGTGTATGTGTGTGTGTGTGTGTATCTGTGTGTGTGTGTGTATCTGTGTGTGTGTGTGTGTATCTGTGTGTGTGTGTGTGTATCTGTGTGTGTGTGTGTATCTGTGTGTGTGTATGTGTGTGTGTATCTGTATCTGTGTGTGTGTGTGTGTGTGTATCTGTGTGTGTGTGTGTGTGTGTGTATCTGTGTGTGTGTGTGTGTGTGTGTGTGTGTGTTACCTGGTGTTTCTGCTGCTGTTGCTTGCTGAGGTTACGGCTGTAGGTGTTATACTTGACAATGTCCTGACTCATATCATCCACTCTGTCCATCAGGAGCTGCAGAGACTTCTCCAGGTGGTTACTGAGGGGAGATGAACTTCACATTAGATTACATTGTCCAGGTGGTTACTGAGGGGAGATGAACTACACATTAGATTACATTGTCTAGGTGGTTACTGAGGGGAGATGAACTACACATTAGATTACATTGTCTAGGTGGTTACTGAGGGGAGAGGAACTACACACTACAGATGCTAGGAACAGACAGTGGCGTCTGTAGTCTGAGGGGGGACAGGTTCACTCAGCCGCCCATAGCTCTGGTGTTTCCTCTCTCATCATCCTCTCAGCCGCCCATAGCTCTGGTGTTTCCTCTCTCTCTCTCTCGGTCTCACACAGCCAAGGCCGCGGGACCAGACGGATTACCAGGACGGGTACTCAAGGCATAAACGCTGACCCGCCGGGAAGTGCCTTCGCTGACATGTTCAACCTCTCCCTGACCCCAGTCTGTAAATACCCCCGGTCTGTAAATCCTGAAGCTGGGCGACAGAAGAGGAAATAACTTGTCCCAGTGATGAAAGCTGCCGGGGCGGGGGACATTGCTTACATCCACTATGACAGGCTCATTGTCCACCCCTCCACCCCCTCCCAGAAGTCTGGAAGGGATGAGAGAGCCTATGGGTTCGTAGCTTCAACCCCCGCAGCACAACACACCGACTGACTGCTGAATGTATATTTATATTCTTCTTGCTTTCTTTGTTCTTTTCCATATTAATGTCTGTCTATGAGAAGCTGCCCAGGAAAGGGCTGAAAACGGCCCATATTAATGTCTGTCTATGAGAAGCTGTCCAGGAAAGGGCTGAAAACGGCCCATATTAATGTCTGTCTATGAGAAGCTGCCCAGGAAAGGGCTGAAAACGGCCCATATTAATGTCTGTCTATGAGAAGCTGCCCAGGAAAGGGCTGAAAACGGCCCATATTAATGTCTGTCTATGAGAAGCTGCCCAGGAAAGGGCTGAAAACAGCCCATATTAATGTCTGTCTATGAGAAGCTGCCCAGGGAAGGGCTGAAAACAGCCCATATTAATGTCTATCTATGAGAAGCTGCCCAGGAAAGGGCTGAAAACAGCCCATATTAATGTCTGTCTATGAGAAGCTGCCCAGGAAAGGGCTGAAAACGGCCCATATTAATGTCTGTCTATGAGAAGCTGCCCAGGAAAGGGCTGAAAACGGCCCATATTAATGTCTGTCAATGAGAAGCTGCCCAGGAAAGGGCTGAAAACGGCCCATATTAATGTCTGTCTATGAGAAGCAGCCCAGGAAAGGGCTGAACACGGCCCATATTAATGTCTGTCTATGAGAAGCTGCCCAGGAAAGGGCTGAAAACAGCCCATATTAATGTCTGTCAATGAGAAGCTGCCCAGGAAAGGGCTGAAAACGGCCCATATTAATGTCTGTCTATGAGAAGCTGTCCAGGAAAGGGCTGAAAACGGCCCATATTAATGTCTGTCTATGAGAAGCTGCCCAGGAAAGGGCTGAACACGGCCCATATTAATGTCTGTCTATGAGAAGCAGCCCAGGAAAGGGCTGAACACGGCCCATATTAATGTCTGTCTATGAGAAGCTGCCCAGGAAAGGGCTGAACACGGCCCATATTAATGTCTGTCTATGAGAAGCTGCCCAGGAAAGGGCTGAAAACGGCCCATATTAATGTCTGTCTATGAGAAGCTGCCCAGGAAAGGGCTGAAAACGGCCCATATTAATGTCTGTCTATGAGAAGCTGCCCAGGAAAGGGCTGAAAACGGCCCATATTAATGTCTGTCTATGAGAAGCTGCCCAGGGAAGGGCTGAAAACGGCCCATATTAATGTCTGTCTATGAGAAGCAGCCCAGGAAAGGGCTGAACACGGCCCATATTAATGTCTGTCTATGAGAAGCTGCCCAGGAAAGGGCTGAACACGGCCCATATTAATGTCTGTCTATGAGAAGCTGCCCAGGAAAGGGCTGAAAACGGCCCATATTAATGTCTGTCTATGAGAAGCTGCCCAGGAAAGGGCTGAAAACGGCCCATATTAATGTCTGTCTATGAGAAGCTGCCCAGGAAAGGGCTGAAAACGGCCCATATTAATGTCTGTCTATGAGAAGCTGCCCAGGAAAGGGCTGAACACGGCCCATATTAATGTCTGTCTATGAGAAGCTGCCCAGGAAAGGGCTGAAAACGGCCCATATTAATGTCTGTCAACGAGAAGCTGCCCAGGAAAGGGCTGAAAACAGCCCATATTATGTCTGTATGAGAAGCTGCCCATATAATATATATATAGCCTTAGAAATAAGGGTCAGGAAATCAATAACTTGCTAACATCTGATAACATTTATAGAATTAGCCTTTTCTGAGAATCACTTTGATGATACAGCAGCAGCAATACAAGGATACAGCATCTATAGGAGAGACAGGAATGCTTATGGGGGAGGTGTTGCTGTATGTATTCAGAGCCATATCCCTGTGATGCTTATGGCGGAGGTGTTGCTGTATATATTCAGAGCCATATCCCTGTAATGCTTAGAGAAGATCTCATGTAACATCTATAGAAGAGACAGGAATGCTTATGGCGGAGGTGTTGCTGTATATATCCAGAGCCATATCCCTGTAATGTTTATAGGGGAGGTGTTCCTGTATATATTCAGAGCCATATTCCCTGTAATGCTTATGGGGGAGGTGCTGCTGTATATATTCAGAGCCATATTCCCTGTAATGCTTATGGGGGAGGTGTTGCTGTATATATCCAGAGCCATATCCCTGTAATGTTTATAGGGGAGGTGTTCCTGTATATATTCAGAGCCATATTCCCTGTAATGCTTATGGGGGAGGTGCTGCTGTATATATTCAGAGCCATATTCCCTGTAATGCTTATGGGGGAGGAGTTACTGTATATATTCAGAGCCATATCCCTGTAATGTTTATAGGGGAGGTGTTCCTGTATATATTCAGAGCCATATTCCCTGTAATGCTTATGGGGGAGGAGTTACTGTATATATTCAGAGCCATATTCCCTGTAATGCTTATGGGGGAGGTGCTGCTGTATATATTCAGAGCCATATTCCCTGTAATGTTTATAGGGGAGGTGTTACTGTATATATTCAGAGCCATATTCCCTGTAATGCTTATGGGGGAGGTGCTGCTGTATATATTCAGAGCCATATTCCCTGTAATGCTTATGGGGGAGGTGCTGCTGTATATATTCAGAGCCATATTCCCTGTAATGTTTATAGGGGAGGTGTTGCTGTATATATTCAGAGCCATATTCCCTGTAATGTTTATGGGGGAGGTGTTGCTGTATATATTCAGAGCCATATCCCTGTAATGTTTATAGGGGAGGTGTTGCTGTATATACTCAGAGCCATATCCCTGTAATGCTTAGAGGGGAGGTGTTCCTGTATATATTCAGAGCCATATTCCTGTAATGCTTATGGGGGAGGTGTTGCTGTATATATTCAGAGCCATATTCCCTGTAATGTTTATAGGGGAGGTGTTCCTGTATATATTCAGAGCCATATTCCCTGTAATGTTTATAGGGGAGGTGTTCCTGTATATATTCAGAGCCATATCCCTGTAATGCTTATGGGGGAGGTGTTCCTGTATATATTCAGAGCCATATTCCCTGTAATGCTTATAGGGGAGGTGTTGCTGTATATATTCAGAGCCATATTCCCTGTAATGTTTATAGGGGAGGTGTTCCTGTATATATTCAGAGCCATATCCCTGTAATGCTTATGGGGGAGGTGTTCCTGTATATATTCAGAGCCATATTCCCTGTAATGTTTATAGGGGAGGTGCTGCTGTATATATCCAGAGCCATATTCCCTGTAATGTTTATAGCAGATCTTATGTCAGGTGTTATTGATGTGTTGTGGTTGCAGGTTCAATTGGCACCTGTAAAGCCTTTCATTGTGGGGTGTTGCTGTAGGCCACCAAGTGCTAACAGTCAATATCTAAATCATGTGTGAAATGCTTGATAGAGTATGTGATGTAAACAGAAGCTTCTCACTGTAACCAGTGTCTGTAATCTGGTTCAGGTTATTAATCAACCCACTCAACAGGAAGCTTCTCACTGTAACCAGTGTCTGTAATCTGGTTCAGGTTATTAATCAACCCACTCAAGAGGAAGCTTCTCACTGTAACCAGTGTCTGTAATCTGGTTCAGGTTATTAATAAAACCCACTCAAGAGGAAGCTTCTCACTGTAACCAGTGTCTGTAATCTGGTTCAGGTTATTAATCAACCCACTCAACAGGAAGCTTCTCACTGTAACCAGTGCCTGTAATCTGGTTCAGGTTATTAATCAACCCACTCAACAGGAAGCTTCTCACTGTAACCAGTGTCTGTAATCTGGTTCAGGTTATTAATCAACCCACTCAACAGGAAGCTTCTCACTGTAACCAGTGTCTGTAATCTGGTTCAGGTTATTAATCAACCCACTCAAGAGGAAGCTTCTCACTGTAACCAGTGTCTGTAATCTGGTTCAGGTTATTAATCAACCCACTCAACAGGAAGCTTCTCACTGTAACCAGTGTCTGTAATCTGGTTCAGGTTATTAATAAAACCCACTCAAGAGGAAGCTTCTCACTGTAACCCGTGTCTGTAATCTGGTTCAGGTTATTAATCAACCCACTCAACAGGAAGCTTCTCACTGTAACCAGTGTCTGTAATCTGGTTCAGGTAATTAATCAACACACTCAACAGGAAGCTTCTCACTGTAACCAGTGTCTGTAATCTGGTTCAGGTTATTAATCACCCAACCAGGATGTTTACAAACACTACAGTAACAAGATCATCCACATGTATCGATCACGTCTACTAATACTGTAGAACTTTGTGTATCCGTACCCATTGGATGCAGTGATCACAGTGTAGTGGCTATATACAGGAAGGACAAAGTTCAGCCGGGCCTTAAATAGTATATAAGAGATCATACAAAACATTTAACTGTGACTCTTATGTGGATGTTGTTAAACATATTTGTTGATGTGATTAATAAGGAACATCCAGACGCTCCTCTTGATGAATATATTAAAATAGCCTTTTCCAATTATTGATAAACAAGCACCTGTTAAGAAACTGACTGTCAGAACTGTTAAAGGCTCCGTGGATCGATGAGGAAATGATGAAACTGACTGTCAGAACTGTTAAGGCTCCGTGGATCGATGAGGAAACTGACTGTCAGAACTGTTAAAGGCTCCGTGGATCGATGAGGAAATGACGGTTAGAACTGTTAAAGGCTCCGTGGATCGATGAGGAAACTGACTGTCAGAACTGTTAAAGGCTCCGTGGATCGATGAGGAAACTGACTGTCAGAACTGTTAAAGGCTCCGTGGATCGATGAGGAAACTGACTGTCAGAACTGTTAAAGGCTCCGTGGATCGATGAGGAAACTGACTGTCAGAACTGTTAAAGGCTCCGTGGATCGATGAGGAAATGACTGTCAGAACTGTTAAAGGCTCCGTGGATCGATGAGGAAACTGACTGTCAGAACTGTTAAAGGCTCCGTGGATCGATGAGGAAACTGACTGTCAGAACTGTTAAGGCTCCGTGGATCGATGAGGAAACTGACTGTCAGAACTGTTAAAGGCTCCGTGGATCGATGAGGAAACTGACTGTCTGTTAAGGCTCCGTGGATCGATGAGGAAACTGACTGTCTGTTAAGGCTCCGTGGATCGATGAGGAAACTGACTGTCTGTTAAAGGCTCCGTGGATCGATGAGGAAACTGACTGTCTGTTAAGGCTCCGTGGATCGATGAGGAAACTGACTGTCTGTTAAGGCTCCGTGGATCGATGAGGAAACTGATTGTCGGCACTGTTAAGGCTCCGTGGATCGATGAGGAAACTGACTGTTAGAACTGTTAAGGCTCCGTGGATCGATGAGGAAATGAAGAAACTGTATTGGTTGAAAGAGATGGGACAAAAGGAAGTGGCTAATAAGTCTGTCTGTACATCTGACTGGCCGACTTCCTGCCGAATTGAGAAATGATACGACTCGACTCATCAACAAAAAAAAGAAGAAACTGTACGATGAAGCCAAGATCAACAATATAAAAACGTACTTTAAATGGAATTATGGGTAGAAAAGAGCGATTCTACTCCGTCTCTCATTGAATCAGATGGCTTATTCATTACAAAACCATTTGATGTTGCCAATTAGCTTCGTGATTATTTCATTGCCAAAGTGGGAAAGTTTAGGAGGGGGAAAAATGCCAGTGAGCAATTGTGCTCATGCATAAAACAACTAATGAAAAGGAAATGCATTGGGATTTTATAAAGTTAGTGAGGGAGATGTGGAAATCAATCAATCAATAATGAACAACCCTCCTGGCATTGACAACTTAGAAGGAAAGCTAGTGAAGATGGTAACTGACTCTAGCCACTCCTATCGGTCATTATCTTTAATCTAGAGGGGAGTCTGTCTTCCGTCTAGGCCTGACGACAAAGTCATTCCGCTCCCCAAGAACGGTAAAGGGGCCTTTAAAAATGGCTCTAACGGCAAAACCTTTCAGCTTGTTGCCAGCTCTTAGAAAACTGTTGGGGGGGAGAAAGAAAACAAAGTGTTTCGACCAAATACAAGACTATTTCTCTGTAAACAAAATTAACAACAAGTCTTTCAGCTTATAAAAGAACTCAACATGTACTGCACTGACAAGTGACTGATGATTGGTTGAAAAGAATAAGAAGATTGATTGATGACAGCTTGGCACACTCTTGGCATTCTCTCAACCAGCTTCGTGAGATGAGTCACCTGGAATGCATTTCAATTAAAAGGTGTGCCTTGTTACAAGCTCATTTGTGCCATTTCTTTCCGTCTTAATGAGTTTGAGCCAATCAGTTGCGTTGTGACAAGGTGGGGGGGATATACAGAAGACAGCCCTATTTGGAAACAGACCAAGTCCATATTATAACAAGAAAAGCTTAAATAAGCAAAGAGAAACGGCAGTCCATCATTACTTTAAAAGACATGAAGGTCAGTCAATGTGGAGAATTTCAAGAAAGTTTCTTCCAAGTTACAGTCGCATAAACCATCAAGCGCTATGATGAAACTGTCTCTCATGAGGACCGCCACAGGGAAAGGAAGACCCAGAGTTACTCTCTGCTGCAGAGGATAAATTCATTAGAGTTACCTGCACCTCAGATTGCAGCCCAAATAAACGCTTCACAAAGTTCCAGTAACAGACACTTCTCAACATCAACTGTTCAGAGGAGACTCGTGAATCGGTCTTTCATGGTCGAATTGCTGCAAAGAAACCACTACTAAAGGACACCAATAACAAGAAGAGACTTGCTTGGGCCAACAAACACGAGCAATGGACATTAGACCGGTGGAAATCTGTCCTTTGGTCTGATGAGTCCAAATTTGAGATTTTTGGTTCCAACCGCTGTGTCTTTGAGAGACGAAGAGGAGGTGGACGGAGGATCTCCACATGTGTGGTACACACACACACCCGTTCATAAGTTTGGGGTCACTTAGACGTGTCCTTGTTTTTGAAAGAAAAGCTCATATTTTGTCCATTAAAATAACATCAAATTGATCAGAAATACAGTGTAGACATTGTTAATGTTGTAAATGAGTATTGTAGCTGGAACCGGCTGGTTTTTAAAGGAATATCTACACTGGCGTACAGAAGCCCATTATCAGCAACCATCACTCCTGTGTTCCAATGGCATGTTCTGTTAGCTAATCCAAGTTTATCATTTTAAAAGGCTAATTGATCATTAGAAAACCCTTTTCAGATATGCTAACATAATTGCAAACTGTTGTATGATTAAAGAAGCAATAAAACTGGCCTTCTTTAGACTAGTTGAGTATCTGGAGCGTCAGTATTTGTGAGTTCGATTACAGGCTCAAAATGGCCAAAAACAAAGACCTTTCTTCTGAAACTCGTCGGTCTATTCTTGTTCTGAGAAATGAAGGCTATTCCATGTGAGAAATTGCCAAGAAGCTGAAGATCTCGTACAACGCTGTGTACTACTCCCTTCACAGAACAGCGCAAACTGGCTCTAACCAGAATAGAAAGAGTGGGAGGCCCCGGCTCACAACTGAGCAAGAGGACAAGTACATTAGAGTGTCTAGTTTGAGAAACAGACTCCTCTCACAAGTCCTCAACTGGCAGCTTCATTAAATAGTACCCACAAAACACCAGTCTCAACGTCAACAGTGAAGAGGCGACTCAGGGGTGCTGACCTTCTAGGCAGAGTTACTCTGTCCAGTGTTTGTGTTATTTTGCCCATCTTAATCTTTTCTTTTTATTGGCCAGTCTGAGATATGGCTTTTTCTTTGAAACTCTGCCAAGAAGGCCAGCATCCCCGGAGTCGCCTCTTCACTGTTGACGTTGAGACTGGTGTTTTACGGGTACTATTTAATGAAGCTGCCAGTTGAGGACTTGTGAGAGGAGTCTGTTTCTCAAACTAGACACTCTAATGTACTTGTCCTCTTGCTCAGCTGTGCACCGAGTCAGTCCACCTTGTGAATGAATGGATGAATAAATGGAAGAATCTCTCTACAGATTTCTCTCTACACTGATCTCCTTCACCTCAGAACAGAGTGTTTTGGATAAAAAAAACATTCACATCTCTCTTATAACCTGCACTCAATTAACCTTCCCTCTCATGCCCCTGCTCCTTGTTCACAACCCTTTCAGAGAGGGCTGGGGCACAGGAGAGGGCCTGCTGAAACCCCTTTCAGAGAGGACTGGGACACAGGAGAGGGCCTGGTAGAAACCCCTTTCAGAGAGGACTGGGGCACAGGAGAGGGCCTGCTGAAACCCCTTTCAGAGAGAACTGGGGCACAGGAGAGGGCCTGCTGAAACCCCTTTCAGAGAGGGCTGGGGCACAGGAGAGGGCCTGGTAGAAACCCCTTTCAGAGAGGACCTGCTGAAACCCCTTCAGAGGGGACTGGGGAACAGGAGAGGACCTGGTAGAAACCCCTTTCAGAGAGGACTGGGGCACAGGAGAGGGCCTGCTGAAAACCCTTTCAGAGAGGACCTGCTGAAAACCCTTTCAGAGAGGACTGGGGCACAGGAGAGGGCCTGCTGAAACCCCTTTCAGAGAGGGCTGGGGCACAGGAGAGGGCCTGCTGAAACCCCTTTCAGAGAGGACTGGGGCACAGGAGAGGGCCTGCTGAAACCCCTTTCAGAGAGGGCTGGGGCACAGGAGAGGGCCTGCTGAAACCCCTTTCAGAGAGGACTGGGGCACAGGAGAGGGGAGGGCCTGGTAGAACCCCCTTTCAGAGAGGGCTGGGGCACAGGAAAGGGCCTGGTGAAAACCCTTTCAGAGAGGACTGGGGCACAGGAGAGGACCTGGTGAAAACCCTTTCAGAGAGGACTGGGGCACAGGAGAGGGCCTGCTGAAACCCCTTTCAGAGAGGGCTGGGGCACAGGAGAGGGCCTGGTAGAAACCCCTTTCAGAGAGGACCTGCTGAAACCCCTTCAGAGGGGACTGGGGAACAGGAGAGGACCTGGTAGAAACCCCTTTCAGAGAGGACTGGGGCACAGGAGAGGGCCTGCTGAAAACCCTTTCAGAGAGGACCTGCTGAAAACCCTTTCAGAGAGGACTGGGGCACAGGAGAGGGCCTGCTGAAACCCCTTTCAGAGAGGGCTGGGGCACAGGAGAGGGCCTGCTGAAACCCCTTTCAGAGAGGACTGGGGCACAGGAGAGGGCCTGCTGAAACCCCTTTCAGAGAGGGCTGGGGCACAGGAGAGGGCCTGCTGAAACCCCTTTCAGAGAGGACTGGGGCACAGGAGAGGGGAGGGCCTGGTAGAACCCCCTTTCAGAGAGGGCTGGGGCACAGGAAAGGGCCTGGTGAAAACCCTTTCAGAGAGGACTGGGGCACAGGAGAGGACCTGGTGAAAACCCTTTCAGAGAGGACTGGGGCACAGGAGAGGACCTGCTGAAACCCCTTTCAGAGAGGGCTGGGGCACACGAGAGGACCTGCTGAAAACCCTTTCAGAGAGGGCTGGGGCACAGGAGAGGACCTGCTGAAACCCCTTTCAGAGAGGGCTGGGGCACAGGAGAGGGCCTGCTGAAACCCCTTTCAGAGAGGGCTGGGGCACAGGAGAGGGCCTGCTGAAACCCCTTTCAGAGAGGACTGGGGCACAGGAGAGGGCCTGCTGAAAAACATGTTTTAGTGCTTCTGAATGGAAGGGATCAACACTATGGACTAATACCACAACACTATAGACTAATACCACAACACTGTGGACTAATACCACAACACTATGGACTAATACCACAACACTATGGACTAATACCACAACACTGTGGACTAACACCACAACACTATGGACTAATACCACAACACTATGGACTAACACCACAACACTATGGACTAATACCACAACACTATGGACTAACACCACAACACTATGGACTAATACCACAACACTATGGACTAACACCACAACACTATGGACTAATACCATTTACATTTACATTTAAGTCATTTAGCAGACGCTCTTATCCAGAGCGACTTACAAATTGGTGCTTTCACCTTATGACATCCAGTGGAACAGCCACTTTACAATAGTGCATCTAGGTCTTTTAAGGGGGGGAGGGGGAGAAGGATTACTTTATCCTATCCTAGGTATTCCTTAAAGAGGTGGGGTTTCAGGTGTCTCCGGAAGGTGGTGTAATACCACAACACTATGGACTAATACCACAACACTATGGACTAATACCACAACACTACTAATACCACAACACTATAGACTAATACCACAACACTATAGACTAATACCACAACACTATGGACTAATACCACAACACTATGGACTAATACCACAACACTACTAATACCACAACACTATAGACTAATACCACAACACTATGGACTAATACCACAACACTATAGACTAATACCACAACACTATGGACTAACACCACAACACTACTAATACCACAACACTATGGACTAATACCACAACACTATAGACTAATACCACAACACTATAGACTAATACCACAACACTATGGACTAATACCACAACACTATAGACTAATACCACAACACTATGGACTAACACCACAACACTATGGACTAACACCACAACACTACTAATACCACAACACTACTAATACCACAACACTATGGACTAATACCACTATGGACTAATACCACAACACTATGGACTAATACCACAACACTATGGACTAATACCACAACACTATGGACTAATACCACAACACTATGGACTAATACCACAACACTACTAATACCACAACACTATAGACTAATACCACAACACTATGGACTAATACCACAACACTATAGACTAATACCACAACACTATGGACTAACACCACAACACTACTAATACCACAACACTATGGACTAATACCACAACACTATAGACTAATACCACAACACTATGGACTAATACCACAACACTATGGACTAATACCACAACACTATGGACTAATACCACAACACTATGGACTAATACCACAACACTATGGACTAATACCACAACACTATGGACTAATACCACAACACTGTGGACTAATACCACAACCCTATGGACTAATACCACAACACTATGGACTAATACCACAACACTATGGACTAATACCACAACACTATGGACTAATACCACAACACTATGGACTAATACAACAACACTATAGACTAATACCACAACACCATGGACTAATACCACAACACTATGGACTAATACAACAACACTATGGACTAATACAACAACACTATGGACTAATACCACAGCACTATGGACTAATACCACAACACTATGGACTAATACCACAACACTATAGACTAATACCACAACACCATGGACTAATACCACAACACTATGGACTAATACAACAACACTATGGACTAATACAACAACACTATGGACTAATACCACAGCACTATGGACTAATGCAACACAAGAGATCCTCTCTTCTGATAGGCCGACCTGCCAACAGGAATGAGATATAACATGGTATAACTAATGGCAAGGACATGTCACGATGCATGTTAATGACACCTGGTTTTAAGAAGGAACAAAACACTGTTCTCAGAATATGACGATGACCAATGTGGCCGATGTGAAGACGACACAGTGGAAATGACTATCAGATCTATTACCTGTTAAGATGTGAAGCATCTCTGTCCACACGGACAGAAGGACCAAGCAACGCACGAGGCAATCTGACAACTTCAGAAAACCGATTTGGCCAGACATTTCATGGCTAGAATCCGCAACAGGGCCCCACGGGGGAGGAGAGAGAGAGAGAGTTCAGAACTATTCATACTCCTTTACATATTCTACAGGGGAGGAGAGAGAGAGAGAGAGAGAGTTCAGAACTATTCATACTCCTTTACATATTCTACAGGGGGAGGAGAGAGAGAGTTCAGAACTATTCATACTCCTTTACATATTCTACAGGGAGGAGAGAGAGAGAGAGAGAGAGAGAGAGTTCAGAACTATTCATACTCCTTTACATATTCTACAGGGGAGGAGAGAGAGAGAGAGAGAGAGAGAGAGAGAGTTCAGAACTATTCATACTCCTTTACATATTCTACAGGGGAGGAGAGAGAGAGAGAGAACTAGAGACTCCTTTACATATTCTAGAGAGAGAGAGAGAGAGAGAGTTCAGAACTATTCATACTCCTTTACATATTCTACAGGGGAGGAGAGAGAGAGAGTTCAGAACTATTCATACTCCTTTACATATTCTACAGGGGAGGAGAGAGAGAGAGTTCAGAACTATTCATACTCCTTTACATATTCTACAGGGGAGGAGAGAGAGAGAGTTCAGAACTATTCATACTCCTTTACATATTCTACAGGGGAGAGAGAGAGAGAGAGAGTTCAGAACTATTCATACTCCTTTACATATTCTACAGGGGAGGAGAGAGAGAGTTCAGAACTATTCATACTCCTTTACATATTCTACAGGGGAGAGAGAGAGAGAGTTCAGAACTATTCATACTCCTTTACATATTCTACAGGGGAGGAGAGAGAGAGAGAGTTCAGAACTATTCATACTCCTTTACATATTCTACAGGGGGAGGAGAGAGAGAGTTCAGAACTATTCATACTCCTTTACATATTCTACAGGGGAGGAGAGAGAGTTCAGAACTATTCATACTCCTTTACATATTCTACAGGGGAGGAGAGAGAGAGTTCAGAACTATTCATACTCCTTTACATATTCTACAGGGGAGAGAGAGAGAGAGAGTTCAGAACTATTCATACTCCTTTACATATTCTACAGGGGAGGAGAGAGAGAGAGTTCAGAACTATTCATACTCCTTTACATATTCTACAGGAGAGGAGAGAGAGAGAGAGAGTTCAGAACTATTCATACTCCTTTACATATTCTACAGGGGAGAGAGAGAGAGTTCAGAACTATTCATACTCCTTTACATATTCTACAGAGGGAGAGAGAGAGAGAGAGTTCAGAACTATTCATACTCCTTTACATATTCTACAGGGGAGGAGAGAGAGAGTTCAGAACTATTCATACTCCTTTACATATTCTACAGGGAGAGAGAGAGAGAGTTCAGAACTATTCATACTCCTTTACATATTCTACAGGGGAGGAGAGAGAGAGTTCAGAACTATTCATACTCCTTTACATATTCTACAGGAGAGGAGAGAGAGAGAGAGTTCAGAACTATTCATACTCCTTTACATATTCTACAGGGGAGGAGGAGAGAGAGAGAGAGTTCAGAACTATTCATACTCCTTTACATATTCTACAGGGGAGGAGAGAGAGAGTTCAGAACTATTCATACTCCTTTACATATTCTACAGGGGAGGAGAGGAGAGAGAGAGTTCAGAACTATTCATACTCCTTTACATATTCTACAGGGGAGGAGAGAGAGAGTTCAGAACTATTCATACTCCTTTACATATTCTACAGGAGAGAGAGAGAGTTCAGAACTATTCATACTCCTTTACATATTCTACAGGAGAGGAGAGAGAGGAGAGAGAGAGAGAGAGAGAGAGAGAGAGAGAGAGTTCAGAACTATTCATACTCCTTTACATATTCTACAGGAGAGGAGAGAGAGTTCAGAACTATTCATACTCCTTTACATATTCTACAGGAGAGGAGAGAGAGAGAGTTCAGAACTATTCATACTCCTTTACATATTCTACAGGGGAGGAGAGAGAGAGAGTTCAGAACTATTCATACTCCTTTACATATTCTACAGGGGGGAGAGAGAGAGTTCAGAACTATTCATACTCCTTTACATATTCTACAGGGGAGGAGAGAGAGAGAGAGTTCAGAACTATTCATACTCCTTTACATATTCTACAGGGGGAGAGAGAGAGAGTTCAGAACTATTCATACTCCTTTACATATTCTACAGGGGGAGGAGAGAGAGAGAGAGTTCAGAACTATTCATACTCCTTTACATATTCTACAGGGGAGGGAGAGAGAGAGAGAGTTCAGAACTATTCATACTCCTTTACATATTCTACAGGGGAGGAGAGAGAGAGAGAGTTCAGAACTATTCATACTCCTTTACATATTCTACAGGGGAGGAGAGAGAGAGAGAGTTCAGAACTATTCATACTCCTTTACATATTCTACAGGAGGAGAGAGAGAGTTCAGAACTATTCATACTCCTTTACATATTCTACAGGGGAGGAGAGAGAGAGTTCAGAACTATTCATACTCCTTTACATATTCTACAGGGGAGGAGAGAGAGAGAGAGTTCAGAACTATTCATACTCCTTTACATATTCTACAGGAGAGAGAGAGAGTTCAGAACTATTCATACTCCTTTACATATTCTACAGGGGAGGGGAGAGAGAGAGAGTTCAGAACTATTCATACTCCTTTACATATTCTACAGGGGGGAGAGAGAGAGAGTTCAGAACTATTCATACTCCTTTACATATTCTACAGTAGAGGAGAGAGGAGAGAGTTCAGAACTATTCATACTCCTTTACATATTCTACAGGGGGAGAGAGAGAGTTCAGAACTATTCATACTCCTTTACATATTCTACAGGGGAGAGAGAGAGAGTTCAGAACTATTCATACTCCTTTACATATTCTACAGGGGAGGAGAGAGAGAGAGAGTTCAGAACTATTCATACTCCTTTACATATTCTACAGGGGAGGAGAGAGAGAGTTCAGAACTATTCATACTCCTTTACATATTCTACAGGAGAGGAGAGAGAGAGTTCAGAACTATTCATACTCCTTTACATATTCTACAGGGGAGGAGAGAGAGAGTTCAGAACTATTCATACTCCTTTACATATTCTACAGGGGAGGAGAGAGAGAGTTCAGAACTATTCATACTCCTTTACATATTCTACAGGGGGAGGAGAGAGAGAGTTCAGAACTATTCATACTCCTTTACATATTCTACAGGGGAGGAGAGAGAGAGAGAGAGTTCAGAACTATTCATACTCCTTTACATATTCTACAGGGGAGGAGAGAGAGAGAGAGTTCAGAACTATTCATACTATTCATACTACCTTTACATATTTACAGGAGGAGAGAGAGAGAGTTCAGAACTATTCATACTCCTTTACATATTCTACAGGGGAGAGAGAGAGTTCAGAACTATTCATACTCCTTTACATATTCTACAGGGGAGGAGAGAGAGAGAGAGAGTTCAGAACTATTCATACTCCTTTACATATTCTACAGGGGAGGAGAGAGAGAGTTCAGAACTATTCATACTCCTTTACATATTCTACAGGGGAGAGAGAGAGAGTTCAGAACTATTCATACTCCTTTACATATTCTACAGGAGGAGGAGAGAGAGAGAGAGTTCAGAACTATTCATACTCCTTTACATATTCTACAGGGGAGAGAGAGAGAGTTCAGAACTATTCATACTCCTTTACATATTCTACAGGGGAGAGAGAGAGAGTTCAGAACTATTCATACTCCTTTACATATTCTACAGGGAGAGAGAGAGAGAGTTCAGAACTATTCATACTCCTTTACATATTCTACAGGGAGGAGAGAGAGAGTTCAGAACTATTCATACTCCTTTACATATTCTACAGGGGAGGAGAGAGAGAGAGAGTTCAGAAGTATTCATACTCCTTTACATATTCTACAGGGAGGAGAGAGTTCAGAACTATTCATACTCCTTTACATATTCTACAGGAGGAGAGAGAGAGAGAGAGTTCAGAACTATTCATACTCCCAGGGGAGAGAGAGAGAGTTCAGAACATATTACATTCTACAGGAGAGAGAGAGAGTTCAGAACTATTCATACTCCTTTACATATTCTACAGGAGGAGAGAGAGAGTTCAGAACTATTCATACTCCTTTACATATTCTACAGGAGGAGAGAGAGAGAGAGTTCAGAACTATTCATACTCCTTTACATATTCTACAGGGGAGGAGAGAGAGAGAGTTCAGAACTATTCAATACTCCTTTACATATTCTACAGTAGAGGAGAGAGAGAGAGTTCAGAACTATTCATACTCCTTTACATATTCTACAGGGGAGGAGAGAGAGTGAAAGAGTTCAGAACTATTCATACTCCTTTTACATATTCTACAGGGGGAGGAGAGAGTGAGTTCAGAACTATTCATACTCCTTTACATATTCTACAGGGGAGGAGAGAGAGAGTTCAGAACTATTCATACTCCTTTACATATTCTACAGGAGAGAGGAGAGAGAGAGAGTTCAGAACTATTCATACTTTTTTACATATTCTACATTGGTTGTTGAGATTGGAGAGAGAGAGTTCAGAACTATTCATACTCCTTTACATATTCTACAGGGAGGAGAGTCAGAGAGAGTTCAGAACTATTCATACTCCTTTACATATTCTACAGGGGAGGAGAGAGAGTTCAGAACTATTCATGACTGCTTTACATATTCTACAGGGGAGGAGAGAGAAGGTTCAGAACTATTCATACTCCTTTACATATTCTACAGGGGGGAGAGAGAGAGTTCAGAACTATTCATGGCTCCTTTACATATTCTACAGGGGAGGAGAGAGAGAGTTCAGAACTATTCATACTCCTTTATTCACATATTCTACAGGGGAGGAGAGAGAGAGAGAGTTCAGAACTATTCATACTCCTTTACATATTCTACAGGGGGAGAGAGAGAGAGAGAGTTCAGAACTATTCATACTCCTTTACATATTCTACAGGGGAGAGAGAGAGAGTTCAGAACTATTCATACTCCTTTACATATTCTACAGGGGAGGAGAGAGAGAGAGTTCAGAACTATTCAAACTCCTTTACATATTCTACAGGGAGGAGCTGAGAGAGAGAGAGTTCAGAACTATTCATACTCCTTTACATATTCTACAGGGGAGAGAGAGAGAGAGATCAGAACTATTCATACTCCTTTACAATAATCTACATGTTGTTGTGCTGCAGCCTGAATTCAAAATGGATTCCATTTATTTAAAACAAAATAGTGAGGGGAAATTCTTTTATACCCCCATAATGACAAAGTGAAAACATGTTTTCGATTTTTGTGTGAAAATGAAAATTTAATTTCTACAAGAGAGAGTTTGACGCACACACACACACACACACACACACACACACACACACACACAACACACACACACACACACACACACAAATGGCCTTTATAAAAAGCACTTTAGGGAAATGCACTTTTACATTACAGCAGCTTTTATAACACAGAGGGAGTAGTGAGGGGAAATGGGGTCTTTCTGTGGAAATGTCTCTAAGAGCTTACACCTGGAGTGTGCAAAACCCCATTATCATTTTTATTTTTTATGATTCAAGCTCTGTCAAATTGGTTGTTGATCATTGCCATAGATGTTCAAGTAGATTTAAATCTAAACTCTGCATCTCAGGAATAGTCACTGTCTTCTTGGAAAGCAACTCCAGTGTAGAGCGTCTGCTAAATGACTTAAATGTAAATGTAATGAGATTTGGCTTTTATAACTCAGTGAGAGAGGGTTATTGACCTGCTGAAATGTGAATTAATCTCCTTGTGTCTAGTGGAAAGCAGAATGGTTTTTCTCTAGGATTGTACCTGTGCTTAGCTTATAACACAGAGTTTTTTATCCTGAAAAACTCCCTTAGTCCTTAGCGATTACAGGCATACCCATAACATGATGCAGCCAACACTATGCTATAAAAATACGTAGAGTGGTACTCAGTAGTGTGTTTTATGCCCCAAACATAACACTTTGTATTCAGGACCAAAAAAGTAGTGAGTCTGCAATGGTTATCTTTTATAAATTTTTTAAAAAATATTTGTATTCTGTACAGGCATCTTTCTTCTCAGTCTGTGAAAGATGGCTTTTATAACACATTGTGGATAACAACACTGAACAAAAATATAAAAAATGCAACATGTAAAGTGTTGGTTTATAACACAGAAATAAGATGAGAAATGGTTTTATAACACAGAAAGAACAAGTGATCTCTCAAATGGTGCACACATATGTTTACATCCCTAGTGAGGGATGGCTTTTCTCCTGTGCCAAGATAATGGCTTTTATAACACCTGAGAGGTGTGGCAGTATCAATAAAGTGATGATTATAACACAGAGAGAGAGAGTAGTGAGGGGAAATGGCTTTTATAACACAGAGAGAGAGGAGTAGTGAGGGGAAATGGCTTTTATAACACAGAGAGAGAGGAGTAGTGAGGGAAATGGCTTTTATAACACAGAGAGAGAGGGAGTAGTGAGGGAAATGGCTTTTATAACACAGAGGGAAATGGACAGGAGTAGTGAGTGAGGAAATGGCTTTATACACAGAGAGAGGGAGAGGGAAATGGCTATTATAACACACAGAGAGAGGGAGTAGTGGGGGAAATGGGGAGAGGGAGTAGTGGGGGAAATGGCTTTTATAACACAGAGAGAGAGGGAGTAGTGAGGGGAAATGGCTTTTATAACACAGAGAGAGAGGGAGTAGTGAGGGGAGAGGGAAAGTAGTGAGGGAGGGAAATGGGGGGAGAGGATTAGCACCACTAGGGGTAGACAGCACCACTAGGGTAGACAGCACCACTAGGGGTAGACAGCACCACTAGGGGTAGACTAGGGTAGACAGCACCACTAGGGGTAGACAGCACCACTAGGGGTAGACAGCACCACTAGGGGTAGACAGCACCACTAGGGGTAGACAGCACCACTAGGGGTAGACAGCACCACTAGGGGTAGACAGCACCACTAGGGTAGACTAGGGTAGACAGCACCACTAGGGGTAGACAGCACCACTAGGGGTAGACAGCACCACTAGGGGTAGACAGCACCACTAGGGTAGACTAGGGTAGACAGCACCACTAGGGGTAGACAGCACCACTAGGGTAGACTAGGGTAGACAGCACCACTCCAGTTCCCACATCAGCACCACAGGTGGGAGTTCTTGAGACAGAACCTCCTCAAACATGGGCTCAAAACCAATCATGGCCTTCTTCAATCTGGGGAGGGGAGAGAAAATCAGCACTTCAGTTCAATTATAGTCAGACAGCACCCAGTTCAATTCAGGGGTCAATGATTCAGCACCAGTTCTCAAAGTAGATTCAACCCAGTTCAATTCAAAGTCATGATTCACCAGTTACCTGCTGGAGTTCAATTGAGTCAAGTTCAGTTGTTTGTCAATGATTCCACAGTTCATTCTTCTCCTCCAGTTCCCACAGTCAGAACGTTCAATCAGTCAATGATTGGGAGTTCTTCAAAGTCAATGATTCAAACCAGTTCCTCAAACATGTGCTCAAAACCAATCATGGCCTTCTTCAATCTGGGGAGGAGGGAGAGAAAATCAATCACTTCAGTTCAATTCATAGTCAATGATTCAACCCAGTTCAATTCAAAGTCAATGATTCAACCCAGTTCAATTCAAAGTCAATGATTCAACCCAGTTCAATTCAAAGTCAATGATTCAAACCAGTTCAATTCAAAGTCAATGATCATTCAAACCAGTTCAGAGTCTAATTCATAGTCAGTCTCTCTCTTCAATTCATTCAATTCAACCCAGTTCAATTCAAATGATTCAAACCAGTTCAATTCAAAGTCAAGTCTAGATTCAACTTCCAGTTCAATTCAAAGTCAATGACATTCCAAATTCCAGTTCAATTCAATTTGAGTCTCTCTCTTCCTGTTGTCTAATTCCAGTCCATCTCTTCCAAAATTGTGCAGTCTCTCTCTTTGAAGTCTAATTTGCAGTTCTCTTCCTGTAGAGTCTATAATTCAGTGCAGTCTCTCTTTTATAAAAGTCTCTCTTCCTGTAGGATCATAGTGACAACATAACAGTGCAGTCTCTCTCTCTTCCTGTAGAGTCTAGTCTAATTCAGTGCAGTCTCTCTCTTCCTGTAGAGTCTAATTCAGTGTCTCTCTCTTCCAGTCTCTCTCTTCCTGTAGAGTCTAGTCTAATTCAGTGCAGTCTCTCTCTTCCTGTAGAGTCTAGTCTAATTCAGTGCAGTCTCTCTCTTCCTGTAGAGTCTAGTCTAATTCAGTGCAGTCTCTCTCTTCCTGTAGAGTCTAGTCTAATTCAGTGCAGTCTCTCTCTTCCTGTAGAGTCTAGTCTAATTCAGTGCAGTCTCTCTCTCTTCCTGTAGAGTCTAGTCTAATTCAGTGCAGTCTCTCTCTTCCTGTAGAGTCTAATTCAGTGCAGTCTCTCTTCCTGTAGAGTCTAGTCTAATTCAGTGCAGTCTCTCTTCCTGTAGAGTCTAGTCTAATTCAGTGCAGTCTCTCTCTTCCTGTAGAGTCTAGTCTAATTCAGTGCAGTCTCTCTTCCTGTAGAGTCTAGTCTACTTCAGTGCAGTCTCTCTTCCTGTAGAGTCTAATTCAGTGCAGTCTCTCTCTTCCTGTAGAGTCTAGTCTAATTCAGTGCAGTCTCTCTCTTCCTGTAGAGTCTAATTCAGTGCAGTCTCTCTCTTCCTGTAGAGTCTAGTCTAATTCAGTGCAGTCTCTCTTCCTGTAGAGTCTAGTCTAATTCAGTGCAGTCTCTCTCTTCCTGTAGAGTCTAATTCAGTGCAGTCTCTCTCTTCCTGTAGAGTCTAGTCTAATTCAGTGCAGTCTCTCTCTTCCTGTAGAGTCTAATTCAGTGCAGTCTCTCTCTTCCTGTAGAGTCTAATTCTAATTCAGTGCAGTCTCTCTCTTCCTGTAGAGTCTAGTCTAATTCAGTGCAGTCTCTCTCTTCCTGTAGAGTCTAATTCAGTGCAGTCTCTCTCTTCCTGTAGAGTCTAGTCTAATTCAGTGCAGTCTCTCTCTTCCTGTAGAGTCTAATTCAGTGCAGTCTCTCTCTTCCTGTAGAGTCTAGTCTAATTCAGTGCAGTCTCTCTCTTCCTGTAGAGTCTAGTCTAATTCAGTGCAGTCTCTCTTCCTGTAGAGTCTAGTCTAATTCAGTGCAGTCTCTCTCTTCCTGTAGAGTCTAGTCTAATTCAGTGCAGTCTCTCTCTTCCTGTAGAGTCTAGTCTAATTCAGTGCAGTCTCTCTCTTCCTGTAGAGTCTAGTCTAATTCAGTGCAGTCTCTCTCTTCCTGTAGAGTCTAGTCTAATTCAGTCTAATTCAGTGCAGTCTCTCTTCCTAGTCTAATTCAGTGCAGTCTCTCTCTTCCTGTAGAGTCTAGTCTAATTCAGTGCAGTCTCTCTCTTCCTGTAGAGTCTAGTCTAATTCAGTGCAGTCTCTCTTCCTGTAGAGAGTCTAATTCAGTGCAGTCTCTCTCTTCCTGTAGAGTCTAATTCAGTGCAGTCTCTCTCTTCCTGTAGTCTAGTCTAATTCAGTGCAGTCTCTCTCTTCCTGTAGAGTCTAATTCAGTGCAGTCTCTCTCTTCCTGTAGAGTCTAGTCTAATTCAGTGCAGTCTCTCACTTCCTGTAGAGTCTAATTCAGTGTCTCTCTCTTCCAGTCTCTCTCTTCCTGTAGAGTCTAATTCAGTGCAGTCTCTCACTTCCTGTAGAGTCTAATTCAGTGCGGTCTCTCTCTTCCTGTAGAGTCTATTTCAGTGCAGTCTCTCTCTTCCTGTAGAGTCTATTTCAGTGCAGTCTCTCTCTTCCTGTAGAGTCTAGTCTAATTCAGTGCAGTCTCTCTTCTTCCTAATTCAGTGCAGTCTCTCTTCCTGTAGAGTCTAATTCAGTGCAGTCTCTCTCTTCCTGTAGAGTCTAGTCTAATTCAGTGCAGTCTCTCTTCCTAGAGTCTAGTCTAATTCAGTGCAGTCTCTCTCTTCCTGTAGAGTCTAATTCAGTGCAGTCTCTCTCTTCCTGTAGAGTCTAATTCAGTGCAGAGTCTAATTCAGTGCAGTCTCTCTCTTCCTGTAGAGTCTAATTCAGTGTCTCTCTCTTCCAGTCAGTCTCTCTTCCTGTAGAGTCTAATTCAGTGCAGTCTCTCTCTTCCTGTAGAGTCTAATTCAGTGCAGTCTCTCTCTTCCTGTCAGCAGTCTCTCTCTTCCTAGAGTCTAATTCAGTGCAGTCTCTCTCTTCCTGTAGAGTCTAATTCAGTGCAGTCTCTCTCTTCCTGTAGAGTCTAATTCAGTGCAGTCTCTCTCTTCCTGTAGAGTCTAATTCAGTGCAGTCTCTCTCTTCCTGTAGAGAGTCTAATTCAGTGCAGTC